>NC_056743.1:1776141797-1776336797 GCF_019279795.1 Protopterus annectens
TCACTTGTTTCCCTGGACAACTCTTTTTAGGGCAAACTACTTCTAGATGATCCAAAATCCAAGATACAAAAAACTAAGGAATTAAAACAAAAACAACTGGCAACTTCACTGAAGACTAAATCCACAAAGTTTAATGAGGTGCTTTTCATCCAAAAACTTCTTTGAACTTCATCAGATACTAATCGTTACAAAAATCAAGTTTAAATAATCATGTTTAACCATGATTAAAATCAGCTGGTCTCACCATCTTAAAATTTAAAGGAACAGTATTTAAAATAGCATTGTGAACATAATATGCATTTTCCTGTTCTTTAAAACTGCCTTATTTAACAAGCAAGTGAATACATTTATTGCAGCAGCAATATGGTGAAAATCATTCCTGCAAAAAATTAATGAATTGAAGTATGACGAACAGAACAACTTCCTTACAGTAGATGTAAAGGACTTATATACGTCAATACCACAAGCATTGGGCATAGAGAGAGTTAGTCAATTACTAAGGAAGAAAGGGGCTCCCCAGAATGACATCAGTCTAGTGGAAGAACTTGTAGACATACTTCTATCCCACAATTACATTTATTTTAAAGGAAACTATTACCTATAAAAAAGCGGAGTAGCCATGGGTTCCCCCTGTGGCTCTAGCTTTGCGAATTTGGTTATGAGTTACTGGGAGCATCAATTTGTACTCAATAAGGAAGGAATAGCCTCAAAAATAATTTATTATACATGCTATTTGGATGGCATCTTTTTACTAATAAAAGGGAAACATGAAGAGGCAAAAAATCTCATTGATTATTTTAATGAGGCTACAGTCTTTTTAGTGTTTACATATAATTTTGACCCAAATGAAATAGCATTCTTAGATGTCCAACTTACCAAAAATTATGTTGAAAAGAGATACCAAGCAAAATTTTATAGGAAACCATCTTATTCAAACACATTTTTGCACTATACAACTGCACACCCTTACCACCAAAAAAGATAGCTGGTAAAGGGCCATTTAGTAAGGGCTAGCAGAATGGTGTCTACAGATGAGGACTTCCATAGTGAGTGCTAGTGCTTGAAAAAAAATATTCATAAAAAGAGCATACCCGAGTACTTTGACAAACTAATGGAAGAAGTTGTGGAGAAAAGAATTAATGGTGTGTACATACCCATTCTGAGTATACAACACACTACTGTGTTGAATGACTATTCTATGAATGATAGTCAGGTTGATATGGAAAAACAGGTCCAGGACACAATCATTGGGACAGGTACGAACCAAACTGATTTCACAATGAGCTATATTGCAACTTTCAACCTTGATTACCGTCACATAAAAAACATACTGATAAAAAATTGGAATATTCTGTTAGAGGACAAACTAATAGTAGGCAAATTGGGTACAGAACCAAGATTCATTATTAGGAAGGGTAGAACACTCAAGAATATATTTGAAGGTGAGTGCAGGATTCAATCATATGCAATAGGGATGAAACAATGTGGTAGTTGCCCCTATTGCAAATACATTCATGTAGGTGCATCACTGCACATAAACAACACACATTTGAGTAACAGAAGAAAAGTTAAATGCAACTCCAAAATGAATGTATATGTGGCTTAATGTCAAAATTGTGACTCATTCTATGTTAGTAAAACTGAGCATAGAATGAGAGACCACATATACGAACATATATATTGTATTAATAAACACAAACTGGACAATGCTTTAGCAAAGCATATAAAACAACATCCAGAACATTCATTTAAATTCTGGACACTTGATCAAGTGGACAGTAATCCAAGAGGGGGTCCATTCCCCTTATCATTAGAAAAGTTGGAATTGCTATGGCAAATTCATCTCAATGCTTATAACTTTCCAGGATTGAATATGTGTTCTATCACATGTTGTTTAAAACTGAAAAGTTTAATAAGATGAAATACTGTAGTAACAACATTATAGAAATTATGTTTTACTTATTAATTTTTCACTTGAAAATGTTTATAATGTAAGGTTAGATAAATGAGGAGACTCTTTAGATTTTTACACAATTTTCGTATATGATTTTCACCATATTGCTCCTGCGATAAATGTATTCACTTGCTTGTTAAATAAGGCAGTTTTAAAGAACAGGAAAATGCATATTATGTTCACAATGCTATTTTAACTACTGCTCCTTTAAATTTTAAGATGGAGAGAACAGTTGATTTTAATCATGGTTAAACATGACTATTTAAACTTGATTTTTGTAAATGTTAGTATCTGATGAAGTTCAAAGAAGTTTTTGGATGAAAAGTGCTTCATTAAACTTTGTGGATTTAGTCTTCAGTGAAGTTGCCAGCTGTTTTTGTTTTAATTTCTTACTTCTAGATGATGAGGGATTTCCCAGTGTTACATTCCTACTTTGAGTTGTTTGGAGTGGCAATAGATATAATGGAATGGAACAATGGCAAATAGTTTTGTATCCAGATGGTGGAAAAAATGAGATTTTTAACACAGGCAAGGTTGCTGTTCATTATAAAAACTGCCGCTATAGCACGAGTAATAGTACAGCTTGAATTTAACGATTTCCAAATAAGCAATATGCATTAGTTACAGCAGATGGGCAGTGCCACATTTTTTTGTCTTTATATATAGTTGTTGAGTGAGCATCAGGAAAAGAAACAGCAGCGTGAAGGAAAGGAAAAATATATTAAGGATGGTGGTCTAGCCGGAGAGTTCATTTGTGAAGGAAAAAGACTTAAGTGGATCAAAGAGAAAAACAGCAAGGTTGACAGTGAACAGGAACACAGAAGATTAAAGTATGTTGATAAGGACTGGCATGTTGTAACAGAAGTAACAAACTGGGTAGGGAAATAAAAAAGTATTCAGATGGAAGACAGTAAAGAGTAAAAAGAAACAGTGGAAACAAACTGGGTAGAACAACAGAAAATACTTAGGTGGAGACAGGTGTGAAAGGTGCTTATAAGGGGAGTATTGTAATACTAAAAAGCTGCCCAAGCTAGAAACTTGAAAGTATAAGGTTTAATGGGCTAAGCAAGTGGTATGGACATTGCTTAATGGTCTAGATAATTGGAGAAAGATAAAATCCCTTTATGTTTACCCCTGCATATGATGGCATAAATTTACAAGGGCCAACTTGGTATTAAAATCTTCCGCACTTCAACAGTACTAGTGTGCAGATTGGGTGGATGGAGCTAGAGGGAGATAGGGAAATATAGTTTCACTGTCAAGTGTAGTTACATATAGAATTTAGACTGTTCATCAGAGGACAGAAGCAGAAATGAAACAGAAATGCTGATATAATTAGATTATTGTATGTGATAGGAGGTACTGCCAGCCATGTCAGGAGAAGTTGGGCAGTGGATGTATGACTTCTGCTAGCACAGTTACCTGGAATTTTGTAAATAATTATATGCGATATATCAAACCGATTTGTACAGCTGTTTGTGCTGGAAAGGTATTTGTGAGGTTTGCATGTGTTAAAATGTATCAACAATGCTGGAATGAAAAGAAATGTACACGTATTATTGTAACTGAATTAAATGTATATGTTTTAATAGAGGATACTAGTGCCGCAGAAAATAACCAGCTAGCTTACTTTAAGAAAAATAAGGGAAATGTAAATGAGCTGTTAAACTAGTAAAATGTAACCACACAGTACTGAATAGGACCAGAGATGGTGGGTCTGGAAGAAGCCTTTCATTAGCTCAGTAAAAAGAGGGGAAGCCCCAGGCACTGCCATAAACATGTAGATGTGTATTGTAGAAGTCTATGCTAAATACCTGTATCAGCATCAAAGGGGAATACTGTGAACCTAGAGTCAGCTGACCAGATGAGGTCATTCTTCAAGCCATCTTGGATATTATATTCTACAGGGAGTAATCTCAGAGTGTCAGAGTGTATTAAACAGTGAATAAAAGATTGAAATTAATTCTGTTGAAAATATGCTGAAAGATAAAGCATAGAATAAAAGTTTGCTTAAATATATGTATAGAGTTTAGCAATGTAAAATGGGCATCCATGCTATATGTATAACAGGCAGGCTTCTTCACAGCATCAGCAAAAAAGCCTAAAAAAGTAATTCTGGAAAGCAAGTATTACATGCTTTTCTCATGTTTGCAGAACAGTTTATAAATTCAGCAATACGTGATCTTTTACAAAGCTGTTTCCTCAGAAAACGTTCTTCCACACTATCAGTTCCTCAAAAATATGTTTTTTCAATATCAGCAGCAGAACAGTTTGACGTATTCTCACAGATGTTTCCTTTCAGACTTCTGTTAATGAACATTTCCTGCATTTTCACATCAGCAGAAATGGTTTCACAGAAGGACAATACAAAACATTTACTTAAGCAAGTCTGGAAAGTAAAGTAGCAGCAGAACAGATGTTAATGTATTAAGTCCAAAAAAGATACCAAAAGGAAAAACAGAATCTAAAGTGCGTGAATAAAAGGGTATATAAAACTTTATACTAAGCTTTCTTAGAGGTATTTTGTAGGAACACCAGTTCCGAGGTAACTGGAGAATGGAAATTCATAAATCCATCATCCATATCAGTTGTGAAAGAAACAATTTGCACATTAAATTTGTAAACTACAGTCATACATCTTGTTTGTTATAAAAATAAGTTATATATTAGTAACCATGCTTATAGTAAAATAGTATTGTGGTGCAAAATATATTTCTTTATCAGTGTGCAATTTGGAAGGCTTGGTTCTTTAAACAGACTACAGATGCAGTCATGCAAAACTATGTGTCTTTGATTCAGCAGTAAACAGCTAGCAAGACCTTGTGTCTTAAGAAGACTTTGGTTCTAGTCAATTTCACCAAGTACAGCACAGAAGCAGCACCTACATTAAATTAAAATTTTCACAGAGTATTGAGTATTCTGTTTTGGGGTACCTGACTAGAAATACTTCTTACGTATTTCATTGTGCCTTGCTCTGTAAATTAAGTTATTAGGGAATAGTAATTCTCTCAGATTCAGTCATGAATATAATGAAGCTTAGTTTAGAGATTGGTTTTCTTTATTTGTATAAGTCTGTTCATCTATGTTATTTTCAATATTCCCTGTGATTTGAACTCTGTGCTTTAGTGTAAATATATATTTAGTATTTTCATGCTTTTATTATTTATTATTAAATAAATTTAAAAATGTTATTGTGGCTGGTCCTTTTAGAAGGTATCTAACCTTGGAGAGTGCTTATATTTATTTGGTGACACTGTGTGGGCCACTCCAGAAGGCCTAGTTGTCTTGGTCAACTACTACCATTTGTATTATTATTAATATTACACAGTATAATTGGACACCCTTTGTGAAGGGCCTTAGAATAACTGATTGTGGAGTGTCTGGTGGTGGTGATAACTACCTTATACTCTGGGTGGAAGGGGACACAGCAGGTAAATCTGTGCCAGCCTTTTCCAGGTGTGTGTGTGTGTGTGTGTGTGTGTGTGTGTGTGTGTGTGTGTGTGTGTGTGTGTGTGTGTGTGTGTGTAAAACCAAATCTTACACTCTGTGTGTAAGCTAGGGACACAAAGCACTGGGGTTATAGAGAGAGTGCTGGACATCTTGGCTTGGGCACTCGGATGAGGACCTAACCCTGCAATTCTACTGATGGGAAGTTTTACTGGGGACACGGGGACCTGGGGGGAGACAGAGAGATCCAGAACATTGGACTTTGTGTGTTCCCTGTGTGCTCTTAAATGAAATTGAGCTTGATGCAGGGAGATGCATCTGGAAATACTGAGTGTATCCATTTGTATTCCTTGTGCATGTCCCTCTCCAGTGTCAGTGGTGAGGATTCAGGCTCCTCGATTACTGGCCCAGTGTGGGAACATCATACTGTACATTAGAATAGGGAAGCAGGAGAGATAATAAGAACATAACTGCAAAAAAAAAGCTGATTGACAAAAGGCTTACTTTAGCCAGCAGGTAGAGGAAGTACTGCTGCATACGCAGAGTGTCAATTGAACACAGAGTGAAGCAAGCATGCCAAACAGTTTATCAGTAATAATCTGCATAATAAATCATTAAACCTCTACTTAGAGGAGGTTGCATTGCAGTGTACTAGCATGTATTACAAACACGTTGGCAGCATTCTATTTTCTAACTGTGATAGAAGTTCCACTGTATGACAAAAGTTTACAGATATCTGACCAAGCATATTACACAAGACTGCAGAGCTGAGAGATCAACACAGTAAATGAACTAGACAAAGTGTGATATACAGACTATCATGCATTTGTGTTAATTTAAAATGAGCTACTTCACTGATTACGTAACTCACATTGGTCTATGCAATATAAACAGCACATGTTCCATATGCTTCTACAATGACTGCAACATATACAATGTGGAAATACTTTTAAAGAGTTCAGTACCTAGTGCATAAGGGTGAAGATAGTGACCCACAGGTTGAGGGAATTTATTCTAGGGAGAGGCCATTCTAACCTACCGTCCTTTACGAACAAGGTGGCAACATTTTTTCACTAATATTTTCTGCTACCAGCATTACACTGCAAGTACCTATTGCTGTCCTGGCAACTGCTTAACACTGGCACATATTAAATATAACACGTCCTTTACTTGAGGTGAATGGTTGTATATTACATTGCAATATGAATATATTGTACAGATATTATGAAAAAAATAATTTTCATTATTTACAGTATAATGAGGATATGGCTGTAAAAAGGCCATTTGGTCCAGTCTACCTACTTGCTAATAAACAAATAGAAGCAATTAATTAAAACATGAAGGCAAAGGTCAAAATAGAACCTAATGCTTCCACAAGACCATGGCAGAACTTTACAGCTATAAAGCTAAGTTAGGCATGGAAGTTTTTTGAGCTTTTTAGCATGCTGCCTGATAATCATCATACCCTTTGTTAACCTAATGGCCCAATTATTCCCCACAGACCACATCAAGAGCCACCTGAGAGGGGCCAACATTTAGACAACAATTGATAACATATTTTTTCCTTATATGACCATAACCCTATAGTGCTTGCCCAGTAACAAACCTATGCTTTGGCATGAAGTGGGTGTCAGTTTAATGAGCAAAGACAGAGTGATGGTTAGCGGATAGGATCCTCAATCTCACTACAGCCTTCAAGTCCTTTCAGTCAAGGTACAGTTATGACCTAGTAATTGCTCACAAGAGAGTAAATGACTTGAGACACACCTTCTCAGGTCATATGACTGAGGGACATGAAAAAGCTCTCAGAATATGCATCCAAAGTGGGTGTGAAACTGGAATTGAGCAGTATCCTACCTTTGCCAATAATGAAGCTTCAATACAAACAAAACATAATTGACTTTATTGCTTAACTACTGGTGTCATTCTAAGGGGATTCAGTATTACCAGTGTGGGGGGAATATTATGGACAATCTTGGCTGCTTTGCTAGGGCTGGCTTGCAATTCTCTCCTTCTAGCTTTTGCATATCGGTCATGACTTTTTCTTCCTCCATATTGCGTATTTACACAAGGCTGTTCTCCTCATATTATCTACAAAGCAAATCAAAGTCATATGACAGTAGCACTGCTCAGTGCTAAATGCCTAAACAAGGAGTTGGACTGCTTGCAGGCATTTCTAACTGTTGAAAACATTGATATCTGTGTAATTACTGAAACATGATTTCAGAACAGAGGTAAGCACTCCAACAAGTTAGCGTTTTAATTCTCACCACTTCTTCAGATCAAATGCTGAAAATGACATTGCTACTGGATGAATGTGTGTCTGTAATCCTAAGAAGCCAATTCACCTCCAGACAGGATGATGACATTGAACTCCTCCATATCCTTCTCATGGCAAAACCCTGTACCACATCATAACCAACTACTACACTCCCACCATGACAGCTCCAGCCAATAGGCTTATCTAAACTTGTGGCTGGACTGTAAAGCATATACGTCACTTTGTCATTAATGTTTAGAAGAATACTAAAGGGAAAAAATATAGAAGTAAACCAAATTGTGTTCTTATTAGTATTTGTGTATTTCATGATGTAAACTGCATGTCATATATAGTAAAGCAGTTTTGTGCAGTGCATAGTCAGTGGTATTTTAAATGTCAAGGACATCTTTTCAGTCACTGCTGTATGTGTTAAAAATATTAATGTAAACAACTACTTTTTTAGTTGTAAGAAATATAGGCTTTACAGTATAGCAAGAGAAGAAAGGCTGGAAAATTAAGTTTAATGTTATACGCTGTGGGCTGCTGGGGTAGGGTGGGATGTAAAAGTGCATTGATTATATTATATGTAGAATTAAGATATTTTATCTTATTTTACAAGGATAAATGTCTAGGTTAATGCCCTTGGCTTAAACTATAAACAAGAGTTTTTATTTGTAAGCTAATAGGCTTGAACACTAAGATAAAATGAGAAAGCTATGAAAAATACTAAGTTTCTTGCAAAGATATTAGCTTGTTTTGTTTTTCTGTTAGCAAATGTTCAGTGGGAGTCAAGATGTTTGCAGCCAATGACAGTTATGCATTCTGTTCTGAGTGAAATTTACAAATATTCATGGCTGAACACTTTAACATGGAGAAGAACTATCTGCAGGTGCAAGCAATCAGTCTTGAGAGTTCTGAGCTGTCTTTACTAAGGAAAATGGAAATTTTAAAGGTACAATGACAAGAAGTTCAATGAAAAATAAAGTCTGAAATTATGGGAGGTAAATAAGAGATAGCAGCCTCCCTAGCAGACTTAATACTTTAATCTATCTAATAGTTTTATTTAAGGAAAGCCAGTACACCTTTTCTTAGGGCTAATAGTTAATGTCTAGTGAAAGCATACCAACTATTGTTCACATCTGTGAGTAGAATGGAGATAAGCAATAAGAGACAGGAATTAGTGTAAGTACAAACACAGGCTGTAGCAAGTGCTTTAGCACAGGGAATCTTTATTTTAGATTAAGTAGTGCCTGTGGGTACAGATGTCAATTTGGAACAATTACTCCTATATGGAGGGCTAAATTTCATTTTTTGAAGATGTACATAGTTGTGTGTGTTTGTTCTATGTTAATAGAGGATGGGAGTGTTCTGAAAATGTATTTAGTTTTTGTTTGATGGATGTCATTAAACACAGTCTTGAAAAGTATGACACAGGTTCAAATAGAGATGCAAAAAAAAAAAAAAACTGTATAAGATCAGCCTACCAAACATAAGTGTGTGCATGTAGCACAAAATTTGGAAATACACATTCAAAAAAACTGTCATGTATAGCAATAGCTATTTATCATAATGGCTAAGGTACTCATATTATCTTAAAATGTAAATGGCATTACTGGTATAGACAAAAAGGAAAAAAGTATTGAATTTTATTTAGAAATGCAGAGTGCGAATAGCAATGCTGCAGGAGACATATTTGGAAAGAAATTAACATGTGAATTTAACAAAGAATGGTATTCAGAATGGAGATTCAGCAGAATATCAGGGACAAAGGTAAATGGGGTGAATTATACCAATTGCTAGACAGGCTCCAATAGTGATAGAAGATGAAAAAAATTACAATAATGGTAGATTTGTGATAGTAACGAACTATTGGCAAGGGAGTAGTACACCTGCATGTATTTCTATTCCACCAAAAATGCTGTTATAGAGCTTAAGAATTTTTGAGGGAATTAATCAGCTTTCAGCAGGGAATACAACTCATAGTGCAGATTGAAATTTGATTTGAAATAGAATGTATCATGGGGACTTAGAAGGAAAAATGTGACAAATGAGGATAGATTTCTGAAGAAATTTATGAAAATATTTTGTATGGAAGATGTAAATTCAGTAGTAGGAACTCAGACAGAATTTACATATTATTCCCCAAGATACAAAAACTGGGCTAGACTAGATAGAAAGAATATTGCACAGGAAAGCTGTGTAATTTGTAGGGTATGTAAATGGAAAAAAAATGTTAATATGGTTTGTTCTCTTTTCTGTTAATAAAAAGAAAAAAAATGCTACTCAGGAATCACGAACCAGAATTTATTACATCTAAAAACACATCAGTTTAAGTAAGGTAAGGAACTTCTTCAGAAACTGAGTAAAACCAAAAGGAAACAATGCTTAAATACAACTATTTAAAAAAATGGTGCCAAAAACAGGCCTCTTTTTTCCTTAAAGTAAAATACACCATTGTTAAAACTACTACAATTAAAATCATAAGGCTGCCAACATGTGTTTAAATGTATATCTTGGATTATTGGCAGCCTTATGATTTTAATTGTAGTTTTAACAATGGTATATTTTCCTTTAAGGAAAAAAGGGAGCATGTTTTAAGCACCATTTTTTAGCCAACATCAAGACCTGTAGCTAACCAAGTATGCAGATAACTGGAAAACTCGTAGCTGTCATAAACTTCCCAACAGACTGATAGGTTCTTCAGGACAGTCAGTATGCACCAACAAGTGACATCTGGACCATGACCCTTAAACTAAATGCCAAGAATTCAGCATTGTGTCTTTTCACAAACCTGAGCACCCATGTACCTACTACATAGGTGACACCCCTTTGAAAACTGACTCAATCATTGGGGACATGATACTTTCACTGATAATGAAGTCTTCTTTGATCATCATCTTTTCACTGTTGTTGGGAAATCCTTTTGTATAGCCAGACTAATCAGTAGGGGTAAATCTTCTATATCCAAGGAAGTCATCATCCCTCTATGCTCTTCCCTCATCAGGCTAATAATAGTGTATACTGTCCCCTACTTGTCTGAGCATCTGGTTCGGCTTGAGAGATCACAGCATTTCTCAAAAAGACAATCAAAGATATGTTCTTTGTGAGCTACCCAGACTGCCTTAAAGCACTCTCTTTCCTGTTTCCTATAGACACTTGTGAGGGGATCTCTGACAAGCATTCACAGCCTCAAAGATATGGCCATATGCAACCTCTTGCATGTCCTCAAAGCATGTAGCCTAAAAACTCACTCAAAAGATCTTAACTTCAACCAAAACATAATCAGCATCTGCTGCTGGCAAGACAAATATCTGCCACAGAGAATCCATATTTTATGGAATAGACTTCTCCTTGGATGTAAAGCAAAGTACCCCCAGACCCTCTTTAAATGAGACCTGGAAAAATGGGTTGACAGTCATTAAATAAATCTTGGGTCTGGCCCTTACAACCTTAACTGAAAAGGTGTTGAAACCTAGGTATAAATTATTTAGTTTGATTGGTACTTACAAGCTACCCCACAAATACTCATCAGAAGGGGTCAAAACAGGTACTAATTCATGAAGATGGACAACTACAAATGTGGGATCATGTGGTTAGGCTACAAATTGTCCTCTAGATCAATAGCTTAGTATTAACCTATAAACCTATAATGACAAGAGTGACATCCCCACTCTGGGACAGTAATTAAGGGTCCTGAATCCTCAACACTGGCAGTGGAGTGGGATGTTCACTTCGAACAAAAATGGATACACCCAGTATTTCCAGATGTGATCAAGCTCTCTGCATTAAGCACAATTTCACTTAAGAGCACACAGGGAACACACTCAGTCCGGGGTCCGGATTTCTCTATCTATCTCCCTCCAGGTCCCAAATAAGACTCCCCACTGGTACAGCTGTAGGGTTGAGTCCTCAGCAGAGTGTCCAAGCCAAGCCCTCCAGCACCGTCTCTGTGAAAGCAGTGCTTTGTGTCCCTGCTCCAAGTAGCTGACACACACACACACACACACACACACACACACACACACACACACACACACTTTGAAATTTGATTTTCACACACACACACACACACACACACACACACACACACACACACACACACACACACACACACACACACACACACACACACACACACACACACACACACACACACACACACACACACACACACACACCTAGGAAAGGCTGTCACAGATTTACTAGCTGTGCCCCCTTCTGCCCAGACTATAAGGTAGTTACACTGACACCAGACACCCCAATGCCAGTTACTCTAAGGCTGTTATGAGTACCCAATCATACTGAGTGAAATTAATAGGTAAGATGAAGTAGGTGAGAGATCCTTCTTTGTCAGGTTACAAAACAGAGTGCCCTGAAACTTCTCAGCTAGTATTAAAACATTATTTTAGTGATGGATTACAGAATGATATTATGTACATCTAGTCTGCTGACTTCTGGTTCCCATGCCACCCCAATTGGCTAGAAGCTGTCAGAATTTAGCACATATGTGTCAATAATACACACACACACGCACACACGCACACACGCACACACACACACACACACACACACACACACACACACACACACACACACCTGGGAAAGGCTGTCACAGTTAAAACACATACATTTAAAAGTTACAATAATACATGTATATTTCTTTATCTGTCCAGCAGGGCACACTGTTGGTACATTTTTAACACAAACAACTTTACAAGTACATTTTTCAACACAAGCATCTGTACACATCAGTTTGATATACAAATGACAGATAATTCTTTACAAAGTTCCAGCTATGCTGGCATATAGTACACATCCACTGCCCTACTTCTCCTGGCATAGATGGCAATACCTCACATCATCAAGGCAAGTTACGCACTTCAAAAAGATGATAGAAAAAAAAACACCAACCAAGAAGATTGAATGAACTACACCAAACAACATCAGCAAGAGGGATGTATACTGGTAGCATAACATCACAAATGTTAGACAAGCCTAAAGGGGGTTCGAAGCTCAGCAGTCCTGCACAGACCATGCCTCTCAATCTCTTAGAGCAAGAATCTGAATAAAAATAAATATAATGGGGGAGGAGACAAAGGGACAAAATCAGGAACAGATTTTAAATAATGCTCTTAGAAAGTTCCTAGAATAACAGATATTGCATAAACATGCATTTCTGTAGTTCATGAAGTGTGAAACTCAAATGTCTGTCATTATGTAGTAACTTCAATCCTCAATCACTTGTCAGAGAACCTCAAATTTTATGAGGAATAGATCAAATATATGAGGGAATAATCTGGCCATTTTGCAAAATTCTGGACAGTTAAGAGGTATGACACAGACATTAACCTGAATGCCTGAGGACAACACTATGTGCATAATTTTATAAGGGGGAGTCTATCTGTGATAATGAATTAATGTGAATGCACTGGAAATGACTTTGAAAATATGTCTCAGTAAAAATGCATTGCTAAGGGGCCAGTACCATTAAATGTAATTTAAGAAGAATGAGAGATTACTCATGATAGTTAACTGGGACTGTGCAATGTTGGTTCAGAGATACTAATGCAAACCCAGTCAAACAGACACATGCAAATAAAAAGCAGGTTGAAACTTATATCACTAGGTAATTACCACTGCTGACATGTTTGCATTTGTCTTTACATAGGAAGAATGTAAAATGGCTGCAGCACTGTGTCTGCACAGTAATGCGTGCACATACCAGCTGTGCCAGCTGCATCTACACAGTAATGCGTGCACATACCAGCTGTGTCTGCACAGTAATGTGTGCACATTCCAGCTGGGGATCATGTAGCTTTCTTAAGTCCAATTTCATCTGAACCAGTATTACTTTTGAGAATGCAATCTTGAGACATGATTACTGAGAATGCTGCTGTGTGTCATAGTCATTTGTGCTGTTTTTACCAAGATAGTCATAGGTTCATAGGTTCATAGGATGATACTAGGCAATTTGCCTGGAGGCCCTTATAAGCCTAGCAAAGAATTTTGCCAATGTTCCCTCAAAGTCAGCACCTGTTTCCCCTGTCCAGCAGGGACACAGGTGAGATCCCAGGGGTATATTTTCTGTTTCCCATCCAGTCGTCCAGGTTCATCTTAAAGAGGGCTAGAGAGGTACTCTGCTTGTCACGGAGAGGGAGTCTATTCCACAGATGGGGGAGTTTTTGAGACACAAATCTATCCTGCCAACAAGTTTTAGTAATGTCACAGACCAGGTTAAGGCCTTGCGTTGCATGAGTGGAGTTTGTATTATGGATATGCAGCAACTCCATCAAAGCTGGGTCTGAAATGGCCTTGTATGCCAGATACAGGTCACCTCTGAACAGTCTGTACGAGACTGAGTAGAGGGACAGGGCTTTTAGCCTATCTGTATAGGATAGGTGTTTGAGACCCTGGATTTTCCTGGTCAGGAACCTCTGTGGTCTCTCCAACTGGTGCATGTGGTTGGCAAGGTACATGCCAAGGGGGGCATTGTACTCAATAATTGGTCTGATAAGGGAAGAGTACAGGGATGTTATGACCTTGTTTCTGGATGAAATACCCTTATTTATGAGGTGGGCCATGTAGAAAGCCTTCTGTACAATGGAGGCAACTTGATAGTGAAAAGTCAGGTTGCTACCAACCTGGGTGCCCAAGTCCCCCACGACTGACTGCATGCTTAGTACATTTTATTAATGTAATAATTGGTGGAGATGACATTTTCCCAAAAGGAGATACTGACACATTTCTTGGCATTCAGTTTGAGGCCATGCTTCTGGCACCAGTCAGTTTGGGTAAGGCTTCAAACATATTGATATATAGTAGTTTTCTGATTATACTTTTACAGTTTTGCACCTTCACATTTTTATTGTTTCAGTATTTGTGGTGGATGCAGACTATTACTATTTTGAATTGCAGATGTAGTCCCATTTGCTGTTTGTTATAACAAAGTGCTGCAGATGGAATATGGAAAAACATCTTCTCTTAAAGGATGTTTGCCTTTCTCCTATGGCCGTGTGGGCATGGAGTTATGTAATTCTGGTATGTGTTCTCTTTTTATATGTATGTGGGTTTTGAGTTTTTGGAATGCAATATTTGTGGTTTCCATTAGGCTGTATTCCTTCTTATAACCAAAACTGATCCAGGAGTACAAACTGGATTTATATTATAATAAAGGTTGATTTTACTTGTTCCTGCTCATTTTGATAATTTCTGTGGAGCTGGCTGGTCAGATTGATTTTGGTTACAAGGTCTCATTGTGCTGGCTTTGTCCCACAGTTCAGGTGTATTCCTTCTTATGACATAAATCCCGCTTGATGTACCATTCATGAGGCCACAGTCTTGAGGTAAAATACAATACATAGCAGCACCAATCACTATACATTTGTTAAGATTTTACTCTGAGTACATGCTTATGATAGATATGCAACAGTATCCAGAACACAAAAGATTCAAGTAGAAAAACATGTTCTGAGAAGGGCCTAGGCAATATAAACAAAGCTGCAGTGTCTGTTTTAATAAAAGGTTCCCAAGAGCAAGGAACCTGCAGCAGCTTTCTGCCTAACCTGCCTGTCAAAGCAGAACTAGTAATCTAATTAAGTAAAAAAAAAATAAAACAGAAGCAGTCCTAGTTCTGACAAGGTTATGGTACCTAAAACTTAGATAGTAGGCAGAAACTAATATAATCCAATTAGACGGCATTGCCTTCCATTGAAGGGCACTGATCTTTGTACAGGAAATGGTATCCTGCAGGAAATAAAATTGGCTGAGGCATTGAAATATCAGTGAATCTTTTTCTTTAAAGAAGATCCTCTTACAAATACTTACATTAAGATAATATTAATCCTATCATTTGCATGGTTGCTACTGATCTGTTATAAAATGCACATGATCTGCATCCTAAAACAAACTGTTGTGCTTTTGTGGTATACCATCCTTATAGTAGCAGCAGCTATATTAAACCCATGTACTGTGACTACATGGCATCCAAAGGTGCATGTGCAATGCATCTGAAATTCATCCCCACTGACCCACTGACCCACATCAGTGAAGAGAGATGCACCAAAAACTGTAGAAATGTGTCCAAAGGCAGCAACACCAAAAAAAAGTAATGTAATAGCAAATCACAATAAGGTAAATCCAAATAGAAAAGAAAAATTTATTTTTTTTTTAAAACAACACTGGTTGGTTACATCGCCATTTATGACTCTTCTTCAAATCAAACAGTCACTTTACAAAAACTCTTATAATATTATATACTGTTGCTTATAATGAATAAATGCTTAAAGTGAATGATTGACAAAATCAAAATTAAAAAAATTAAAAAAAAAAAAAAAAAAAAAAACAACAAAGAGCTGAATACACTCCATTGCTTGACACTGCATTGCTTGATACCACTACTTCTAAGATGAGAATGTACATGTATAAATTAAACTTGTATAAAAAATGCAAAAAAAATGAATATGTTTATTAAAAAGTCCCTAATGTTTTTACACATAAATATAAATATAATAAATATAGTAAAAAAAAAATATATATATATAATATATATATATATATATATATATATATATATATATATATATATATATATATATAAATAAACATAAATAGAAGAGAGATGCATTTACAGGAAAGGTTACATTATATCGCATTATGCATGATAGAGCTGTGGTGCAGTGGTTTGCACTGTTGTCTTCCCAGCAAAAGGTTCTCTGATTTGATTCTTGGCTGGGGTGCCTTCTGTGTGGAGTCTGTATGTCCTTCCCACATTTGTGTGGGTTTCCTCCCACATTACGAAGACGTGTCTGGAGCATTTCTCCCTGGGCTTCTGCTGAAAATGGGATCTATCCCAGTTGGACTTTCCCAGTAAACAAACAGTGGTATTAGTTTAAAAGAGTAAGCTGTTTCTTAATGCCATTTTATGCATGTATGTATATTTTTATATGTAGTGTACCCGCAGGTGTAGCTGAAGTAGATGTGGGTTCCTTCCTACCTGACTCTGCTGACACCCCTTCTTTATACCCAACACCCCATGGTGGCAGGTGATAACAGATTTTGTTCTAGGTGACAGTTTAGTTTAAAGGGCAATAGCACAACAAAATTATTTCAACAGTGCACCAGTTAGCAAGCAGTAAGGCAGAGTGAGACATGCATGAAATGAAACCATACATTCACCCCTTTCCCCAGAACTCAACAGAAAAGATCTTGACATTCAAACATGCACACAAAGGCAATATCAATGAGCAGTAAAGCTTTTATAATGCAGCAATACAAACACGGAAAAAATACAATGTCATTGAGGGAGAAAAAAGGGTTATAATACAACAGTACAGATATGAAAAAGATGCAATGTCATTGAGCAGTAAAGATTTTTGAAGGCAGCAGTACTAACACGAGCAAAATGCAATGTCACTAAACAATAAAAATTTATAATACAACAATACAAGTATGAGAAAATGCAATGTCATTTAGCAATAAAGTGTCTTTAGGGCAACAGTACTAACACAAGCAAAATGCAAGTTAACTGAACAATAAAGATTTATAATGCAACATTACAAATATGAGAAAATGCAATGTCATTTAGCAATAAAGAGTCTTTAGCTCACAGTACTAAAGGTCTATGTTATCGGAATGAAAACTTCAAACTCCGAATACCATAAGGTCGACAGCATATGGTCGAAGTTTGAAGTTTTCAAATTTAAAAAACAAAAAAACTGAGACAGGCAAACTGTCATAAATTGTTTTATGCAGGGGGCAAGCCCCCCTGCACCCCATGTGGAGGGCTGCACCCCCCACCCCGCTACTTAAATATACCAACTCCAAGATTGCAATACAGTGTGGCAATGGAAGATTTCCGTTTCCTGCACTGTATTGCGATCTCAGAGTTGGTATATTTAAGTAGCAGGGATTTGGGGGGTGCAGGGATGCTTGCCCCCCTGCTTACACCCTTTTGTCTGTTTTTCTTTTTTTTTTAAATAATTTTATGACAATTCGAAGTTTTAAGACTTCGATCACTAAAGGTCATTCTTTAGTGATTCGATGTCTTAAAACTTCGTTGATCTAATATAGACCCATACTAACACCCTGTATCCCCTAGATCAATCTAAACAGACCAACTATGCGACACTCTATTGTACCCTGTTCACTGGCCAGTGAATACTTACAGTCCTACTGCCGGCATGATGGGGCCCAAGGTTGGAGCTCATATGGATCCCAGCTATTTGTAATCCACAAAGCATTTAGGGGGATCCACAATCTTATAAAAGTATAAAAATGATGGCCAAAAGGCTCTCACCACTCCGTCGAGAATATCCCAGTGACCAGGCACCGCAATTCCTCCAACGAGAAAAATGGAAAATCACCTGCCAGAACTCTGGTAGTCATCTATGGCATCTCTGCACTAGGCCCAAGGGAACTCCTTTTCTTGCTGTCTCATATGCAGGTGTGGAATTACTGGTTTCAGACTTCTCTCATGAATCTACAAAATACCATCATCCAGGATTTCAGCAAGAGACAGACACAAACTGCTACCTCACTTCTCTGTCCCAAAACACTAGAAGAAAAAAAAAATCCAGTCATGCTGCAAGGCCCTTTTCCCTTCAGCTAGTCTTTCAGTCTTCCCTCCTTCAGCTAGTGTTCCAGTCTCCTCTCTTTTTGTCTTTTATATCCCTAAAAAGGAGCTCCACCTTGTGGCATAATGGAAAACTGCAGTTTATTACTTCTACAATGAAATACAGTGGGAGCTACACTCTCCCCCCACTTGAAAATTTTGGGTCCCCCCAAGTCAAAGGTAGATTAGGAGCAAAATATTTACAAGCACTAATGCACCTTCAGCTGAATAATATTTTTGCATACCTCCCACCAAGGGCGATCAACATTATGCTTAACTTGGACTGGGGTGTTACCAGTGGAGCAGGTGGCATAGGGGTCATGGGCACAGACTCTCGGATGAGCTGTGGTCACAGGTTCCTGTGTACTATGTCTCAAACTGTCATATGTAAATCTCTGAGGGGGCCAAATCAGTCTCTGCAGTTTTGGTTTGGGAGAGACAACTAAGGAATTTTGCTCGGAAGGTTTGTCACTCACAGCACATTCAATGTCCAGTTCTTCAATAGGCATTTTGTCTACTTCCAAGATCTCCTCTTGTATAACTTCACTTTCTTTTTCCATAACAGTATGACTGTCCTCAGCACTATTTTCTGAAGTTTGCATAGCAGGGCCTCCATCAGTATCAGGTTCTGCAAGAGGTACAGAAACAGCACTTAGTCTATTGTCAGGTCTGGGCTGTTCAAAATGAAAAGGAATGAATTCCAGTGCATTTACATTGAGATTACAGCCCATGGGGTCTCGAACATCCTCATAAAAAAAACACTGAAACCCCAGTCATCGTCACTGTCCTCCTCACTTTCAGCAGGAGGAAGCATGGGGTCTTGAACATTGGAGAGGATATTTCCTCTCCACCTTAGTCTTCTGGATCGCCTTGAGTTAGGCTTCCACTGAGCCATTCTGGGTTCTGGATTCATGAGTCTCACTGATTTTGCCAAAGGCATTAAGTTGTTGCGATGCCAGGTTTTGATAGGTCTTTCTTTCCCCCTCAGGGCAAACCTGGTAGACAGGGATATTAGGTAGCTGAAAACAAATTATGTAAATTTCAGACCCCCAGTGGTCAGCTAGTTTGTGCTTTCCTTGTAGACCCAAATTCCTCAAATGGACTCTGTCCCCTGGTTGCAAATCATGCATCTTCACTTTCTTGTCATAGCGAGCTTTGTTTCACTGATGTCTTTGTCCTGTTGATTTTTCAGCTAGCTCATACGCCTGTCTGAAGTTCTTCTTGAGTCTCTCCATGTAACTGCCATGAGATTGCACTGGTGTATCATCAGCTGTGACTCCAAAGGTGATGTCAACAGGAAGATGAGCTTCTCTTCCAAACATTAGGAAGTAAGGTGAGAACCCTGTAGCATCATTTTTAGTACTGTTGCAGGCATGCACCACTGTGGCTACATGTCTACTCCATTGACTCTTCTTCTCAGCAAATAGTGTCCCCAATATATCTCGTAACGTTCTGTTGCAATGCTCTGGCTGCAGATCCCCTTGAGGATGATAAGGAATGGTGCAAATTTTTTGAACTCCCAAAAGAGTGAGTAGTTCATGGACAAGCTTGCTCGAAAATTCATGTCCTTGGTCAGAGTGTATCCTTTTTGGCAGGCCATAGTGTACAAAGAACTTCTCAACTAGTAGTTTCACCTCTGTAATAGCTTTCTGATCACGAGTGGGAAATGCTTGAGCGTACTTGGTATAGTGGTCTGTCACAACCAGCACATTACTGATTCCGCCTTCATCTGGTTCAATGCACAGAAAATCCATTCAGACCAGTTCCATGGGTCCACTACTGTCCATTTGGCCCAATGAGGCAGCTCTGGTCGGCAGAGTCTTTCTCTGAATGCAACGAAGACATGTACAACAATAATCCTCAACATCTTGCTTCTTGCATGGCCAGTAGAACCTGTCTAATGTAACGAAGACATGTATGACAATAATCCTCAACATCTTGCTTCATGCATGGCCAGTAGGACCTGTCTAATGCAACAAAGACATGTACGACAATAATCCTCAACATCTTGCTTCATGCATGGCCAGTTGAACCTGTCAAATGGAATGAAGACATGTACGACAATAATCCTCAACATCTTGCTTCATGCATGGCCAGTAGAACCTGTCTCGTACCAGACCCATAGTTCTGTCATAACCAAGATGACCATATTCATCATGCAATGACCGCAGTACTACTTTTTTATACTTCTGAGGAAGCAACAATTGCCATTTTTCACTGCCGAGTGCACTAGGAGATTTCCTATACACTAGTCCATTCTGTATCTGGAGTCTGTCCCATTCTTTGGCCAAAAGTCTGGCCAGAGGATGAATATCTGTGCAAAGCATATCAATTTGTTTCTTCTCTAAAGCAGCTACCACCAGCTGATACAGGGGGTCTCTCTTTGATCTCTCCTGAGGTC
Source organism: Protopterus annectens (assembly GCF_019279795.1). Lineage (NCBI taxonomy): Eukaryota > Metazoa > Chordata > Ceratodontiformes > Protopteridae > Protopterus > Protopterus annectens. The sequence continues at coordinate 1,776,162,469 of NC_056743.1, forward strand.
ACTGTTACTCAAAGCTGGTAGCGATGAAGTCTGTAAAATGACCAGATTACAGTAAGCTTGGGTTATGCTTGCTGCAGACAGACCCAACTTCTGGGCCCAACATTCAGTATGTTAATAACAGGTTGCAATCTGACACATAGCTCTCACCCCTGGCGCTGGAATTTCCACCCATTCATCGTCGGGGTGTAACTCTCCATGAGGTCTTCTGGACAGACCATCAGCATCTCCATTTTCGTGTCCTGGGTGATATTTCAAACTGAAATTATAGTTGCATAGAGCTGCCATCCATCTGTGGCCAGTAGCATCTAGCTTTGCAGTGGTCTGGATGTATGTCAGAGGATTGTTGTCAGTCTGCACTTCAAATTCAGCCCCATAGAGATAGTCATGCAGCTTGTCCACTACCACCCACTTTAAGACAAGGAATTCCAACTTATGCACAGGATAGTTTCTTTCTGTGGGGGATAAACTCTGACTGATAAAAGCCAAATGTCTCAGCTCTTATCATACTCCTGGTAAAGGACTCCCCCAAGCCATCCCTGCTAGCATCCACATGTAAAGAGTATGGCTTTGTTGAGTCAGTATATGCCAGCACAGGGGCATGTGTGAGGAAATACTTAAGCTGTTCAAATGACTCTTCACACTCAGGAGTCCAGCAACTCTCGATGAGTTCTTTAGAGCCTCTCGGTCTCTTGGGCTTCTTCACAAGGAGTTCTTCATCTGTTTCATCTGCTTTCTCATCATTTCAGAGCAAATGGTTGAGGGGTCTTGCTATCTTTGAAAATCCTTCCACAAACCTTCTATAGTAACTGCGGAACCCCAGGAAAGATCACAGCTATGTGATAGTTTTGGGTCTGGGCCAAGATGTCACATCTTCAACTTTGCTGGGATCTGTGGATATCCCATTTGCAGGCACTACATCTCCCACATAAGTCACTGAAGGTTGGAAAAACTTGCATTGGTCCAGTGACAACTTCAGGCCTTCCTTCTCAATCCTGTCCAATACTTTCATCAGTCTTTCTTCGTGCTCCTCTAGGGTCCTCCCAAAAACAATGATGCCATCCAGGTAGACTAAGACTTCCAGGAGATGCATGTCTCCAACTGATATTTCCATGATTCTCTGGAAAGTTTTCAGTGCATTTGATAAACCTTGAGGTAAGCAATCAAACTCAAAAAATCCCAAGGGGGTGATGAAGGCAGTCTTCTCTTTATCTTCTGGGTGCATAGGGATTTGATAGCATCCACTCCTTAAGTCTAGCACACTGAACCACTTACTGCCCACCAGGAAATTTAGAGCATCTTTAATCTGGGGAGTTGTGTACTGGTCTGGAATGGTTCGCTGATTCAGAGTACGATAGTCAACACACATGCAAATTGACCCATTCTTTTTCCTGACAATGACAATGGGAGAGGCATATGGACTTCTTGACTCTCAAATTATCCCTGCAGCTTTAAGTTCTTCCAAATGTTATTTTAAGTCCTCCAGGTCTCCTGAAGCTAATCTTCTGAAACATTCCCTGAAAGGCCAGTCCTCTTTCACTCTTATTTGGTGTTCTTCACTCTTTGCACAGCCCAGTTCACTGGTAGAAAAACAATTTTTCTTCTTCATTAGTAGCCTTTAGCTCTAGTTACCCACTCAGGGGGCAAGAGGCCACCTCCTATATCAATATCTTCCAGCTTCAACTCATTGGGCCTGCTCTCATTCCTTGTCAACACAGAAGCAGGTAAGGGAGTGGCAGCATAAACATTTCCCAAAAAAACTTATGAATGCAGGACAATGGGAGTACTTCCTTTATTCTTCAACCCAACAGGCAGAGTGTCATAAGGATGCTTTAACTTGTCCGCAGGCCAAACTTCTGGAACTAGTTCTAGCCTTGGTGGCAAGTCACTTTCTGGATCCATTTCCATCATGAGATGAGAGGAAACTGTTTGTCCACACATCCTCACTTTGGCTCTCAAGCAGGTGACCTGACCAGGATGAATTATATGCTCTTTCCCAGACAGGGTCCACACGTGGCCAATTTCATCCTTCTTACTATCCTTCTCCCTTTGAAGGGCACTAAAAGCTGGTCTAAGGAGAGGATGTAATGTTGGGTGTTCCTGGGTCAACTGAGGCATCAGCATTCTTCTGACGAGGCCAGTATTCATCCCTACTAAAATAGATGCGGAATCCTTTCCTTTTGGCCTGGGGCATACAACAGTGAGTGTTTCAATGACTTCACTTAATCCAACAACTGAAGGAGAAAATTCTAACTTGAGTGAGACATACCTATCATAAGGAAATTTCGTGTCATTTAACCCCCAGATCTCCAAATATTCTAACTTTTCAAGTGTCAGATGCTTTTTTTATATTTTGTACAGAATGAATGGTGATTTTTGCACCAGTCAGTATCCAACAGTTATTTTACAATACTTACCTTTCCTTACTGACACAAGGACACGGTCGGTCCCAATAGACCATTGGTTTCGGTTTTTTTCCGTGTTGTCTTCCAGCTGCATGGGCAGTCATGATGAGTTTGAACCACCCATTGACTTCTTCTCTCTTCCATGGATAAGACTTTTCTTTAGTAATGCTTTGCGGTCTCATGCGCTGATTTTTTTGCTGAAATTTTTCAAATGATTTTGAAGTCTCAAATGAGCTAGCTAGTGTGCATAGTCTGTTATTCTCTCTCTTAGTTGGAGCTCTTTGCAACTGTGCACACAGTTGGCTCTCCTTCACTGAGGCTTGAAGTTTTCCCTGCATTGCTGCCCTGTATCCCCAACAAAACAAAAATCCGTAGGAACTCTGAACATTGGCTGATTCATTTCTGAGTCCTTTTCTTGGTGACCTGAGTTATGGCCAGCTAGGGAAGACACCTGCACACCTGCAAGTGACACACTCCTACATCCACACCCTGGGCCATGACTGACCTGTTTGAGTAGTAAGGCATTTTGCATGCAACAGGGCTTCCTCTTCCTTCACTTCTTTAACCAACTGAAAATAAGTTAGAGTCTCCTCCCTATTTCTCACCCTCAGTTTCCACATAATGGGGTCCATAGCTTGAGCTCCTTGTAAAATTTGACCGATCCATACTTGGTCAGCTATTTTAGGATCCACCCCCTTCATTAGGATGAGCTGGTTGAGCATTTTATCGAATCGCTTAATGTAATCACATAGTTTCTCACCAATCTCTTGGTGTATGTTCAAACTGATACAGTAGGTCCACAGCCCTCTCGGTCCTTCCAAAAACATCCTGCAGTACTCCTAAATAGTCCTTGACTGTGTAATCTTGCTTACCCTTCCTTAGGTTGTGTATGGTATCCACTGCTAATCCCTTTAGACATTCAGCTATCTGCTGCTTCTTCTGAGATTCTGGGATATCCCACTCCTCTAGGGCTTGTAAAGCCTGATCCATCCAAGATTCAAAATCTTCCTTTCCCTGAGGTGTGGGCTGTTTGCCAGAAAAAAAACACAATTTGCGGTAGCCAAACCCACTGAATGACTGTGTAGGCTGTAAGCATTTTTCTATAAGACTTCTCAAAGCATTCAAAAATTCAGGCCCTATAGTATTTATGGGCCATGAAGCTGCAGCTTCTGGTGTAAGGTTCTGACCTACTTTGATAACTTCCACAGGTATTTCCTCGGTTGCTGGGTTAGTGCACTTCTCAGGGATTACCACACAGACTGCACTCTTGCCTGAAATTTGTACACTCAAAGGTATGTGCTCATATACTAAAGGACTTTTCCATTCTAATAAAGCCAATATGCTCTGTTCAGTAGTGTCCATAGTGCTGTCTAATAAAAATCCACGCCCTACAACTGGTAAGGATCATGTGACTTGATGTATTTGCATATCAGTCCATGTGACCCCTGGCAACACTAGAACTAAGCAGTGCTCTGACTGAACATTGTGCTGTTTGTACCACTTAGCAGCTACTTCTGGGTTCATCTTGCTGCTGGAGTTGCTTTCCACACATACAGGGAAATAGGGTGGAGTTCAAGGCAGTATATGCAATCCCGGACAAGTCCCCAAATGTAGCGTACCCGCAGGTGTAGCTGAAGTAGACATGGGTTCCTTCCTGCTGACTCTGGTGACACCCCTTCTTTAGGCCCAACACCCCAAGGTGGCAAGTGATAACAGATTTTATTCTAGGTGACACTTTAGTTTAAAGGGCAATAGCACAATCACAAACAAATGATTTCAACAGTGCACCAGTTAGCAGTAAGGCAGAGTGAGATATGCATGTAAAGAAACCATACATTCACCCCCTTCCCCAGAACTCAACAGAAAATACCTTGACAATCAAACATGCACATGAAGGCAATATCAATAAGCAGTAAAGCTTTTATAATGCAGCAATACAAACACGGGAAAAAATGCAATGTCATTGAGGGAGAAAAAAAGGGTTATAAAACACGGAAAAAATGCAATGTCATTGAGGGAGAAAAAAAGGGTTATAATACAACAGTACAGATATGAAAAAGATGCAACGTCATTGAACAGTAAAGACTCTTGAAGGCAGCAGTACTAACACGAGCAAAATGCAATGTCACTGAACAATAAAGATTTATAATACAACAATACAAATATGAGAAAATGCAATGTCATTTAGCAATAAAGAGTCTTTAGGGCAACAGTACTAACACCCTCTATCCCCTAGATCAAGCTAAAGAGACCAACTATGAGACACTCAATTGTACCCTTTTCACTGGCCAGTGACTACTTACAGTCCTACTGTTGGCATGATGGGGCCCAAGGTTGGAGCTCATATGGATCCCAGCTATTTGTAATCCACAAAGTGTTTAGGGGGGATCCACAATCTTATAAAAGTATAAAAATGATGGCCAAAAGCCTCTCATCACTCCTTCGAGAATATCCCAGTGACCAGGCACCGCAGTTCCTCCAATGAGAAAAATGGGAAATCACCCACCAGAACTCTGGTAGGCATCTAAGGCATCTCTGCACTAGGCCCAAGGGAACTCCTTTTCTTGCTGACTCATATGCAGGCGTGGAATTACTGGTTTCAGACTTCTCTCCTGAATCCACAAAATATCATCATCCAAGATTTCAGCAAGAGACAGACACAAACTGCTACCTCACTTCTCTGTCCCAAAACACTAGAAGAAAAAAAATCCAGTCATGCTGCAAGGCCCTTTTCCCTTCAGCTAAACTTTCAGTCTTCCCTCTTTTAGCTAGTGTTCTAGTCTCCTCTCTTTCACTTTCGAAATTGTCTTTTAAATTCCTGAAAAGGTGCCCCACCTTGTGGTATAATGGAAAACTGAAGTCTATTACTTCTACAATGAAATACAGTGGGAGCAACATATATTTGTTACCTGGGGTAGAATATTAATTCACTGAGAGCATTTCCAGGTTTAGCTGAGACCCCCCCCCCCAAACAAAAATGTAGTACAAACACAGTTTGCAAATATTATAATGATACAAAGGTTCCATACAGACAGATGTATAATAGCAATACTTCCCAGTAAAACTGTCGGTAAATTATATTTTTGTCGACAGTAGGGAGCACTTGTTTAGTCACTCAGGTTACACCCTTGTGATTGAACAATCCAGTGACAAATGGAAGCTCCCATAGTAGCTAAAACATGAATTACCCACTCCTTGGCATAGTGGACCGCTTAATTAGCTCTACTTTGTAATTAGATCTGCTGAACTAACAGAAACTGAGATCTACTGTAATAGCTATCACCACAAATTACTGGAACTCTCTAAAGGTAAAATAAAGTATAATAAGAGCAGAGAGAAAGAGTTTTACAACATTTTAGAGGCTGATATCACTCATCTCTTTGCCATGGCTACACAACATTGTTCTTAAGTAGACTCAGCTGGAGAATGTTAACAGAAATGGCCGTGGAAGAGAGGGAACAATGCAACTAGAAAATGAATGAATGAGACTGCCAATGAAAAGATCTAAGTGCAAATAATAAAACAAAGATGAGTTCAACTGAGCAAGAGATTTTTGAAGGTTTTAAAGCAAGAGATAGCAGAAGAATAAAGACAGAAAGCACAAAATAAAAGAAAGATGATGAAATGCCACAGAAAGGCTGATGATGTGGGGGTCAGGAAAATACAGTTGTACAAAAGTAAAGAAAGTGCCAAACTATTCTAGGTACCCTGCCTGTATCAGGTTTCTGTTTTATCTGTTTGTAAATAATCCTACGCAATGTGCAATACACATTCATTCTTGCATTTTACCATAACTGGTTACTTGTAATGTAATCTGGCATAAAGAAATCAAGACAAAAAGGATTCTCTGAAAGTAATATAGTATTGTAAAAAATAAGTGAGATAAATGGGTTAAAAAACATATATAATACAAAGACATTTATAGGACAGTCGTACATTTATGCATTAGTGAAATAAAACAGGGCTGTATTTCACTGTTTATGAAGCAGGTTTCAGGAAGAAACTGGGCGTGATTACCCATTTTGTTACTGTACAGTTAAATATATGCCTAGAAGGGTAAATATATGCCTAGAAGGATCTTGGTTTTCCCTATTAATTTCCCTCAGCCAGCTGCAACTGGGCAGGGACTGGAGTCCTAGTCAGTTTGTTTAAAGTCTGCAAATGGTGGTTTGAGTCAGTATGTCAATTACATCATGCCTTACTGGCTATGAGTCTATAAATGGAAATGCATTCTTCTCGCACTGACCTGAGTATCTCAAAGCCAAACTATGAATCAGCTGTTGTGTATGACATAACGTGTAAAAATGAAAGCTTCAGCAAACCTATCAGGAATTATGAGACATTTATAAACACACACACATAAGCTATTTAGGATCACCCATGCAGACAGTTCAGCATGGCTTAGAACACCAGTTTGTTTGTGTGCTGATCTCATTGCTGAGAGATAACAGCAAATTGTGTGCTGATCTCATCGCTGAGAGATAACAGCAAACTGGAATACAACAGTACTGCTCTCAGTGACATCTTATCACCTTACAAATGCATTATGCCAAAGTGTGATGCACCCTAGATGAGAAAGTGGACAGCAAAAGGGGTGCATTTAGTTGTTCCTGATTACAGCTATAACAACAATTATAACAATGACATAGCTAATTATATAATTAGAATTATAGCAAGGGTTTTAATGAAGGATGAACCATTCAGAGCATACACAAACTTTGCTACCAAGAGACAGTGTTTCTGCTTTGTCACAAAGCCATGTTTGTATAATTTTCTATTATGTTTATTATGCTGTAAGAAATTAAGCAAAATATAATTACAGTATAGGCCTGATTTTTTTTGCATGATATACACAGCTCTGGTGTATACAGCTAGCTATTTTGTAATGAAGAGGGTTATATAAATATATGTATATTACGGAACTATAAGTAATTATCAAGTTTTATGTGTATAACTATAGAGCAAAAAAACAGGATTATGTGTTCAGAATTAAAAACACTAAATACAATTTTGTGTACTAGTGTTTGGCTACAGACAGGGCTAGATACATGTTGTGTAGTAAACAAGGTTAAGTTTAATGCTGTATAGCAAATAAGTTATTTTATGTAGAACTGTGTATCAAGAAAACAGAGCTTGTATGTAACCGTACCTGAACAGGTGTAGATAATGTGTGCAGTACCTGAAGTCAGGCCTTGGTGCCAGGTGTTAACTCTTTCTCTTCTCACCTCCTGTAATGTAAAGTGCTATAGGGGCATGCTGTCATTCATCCTGTACCTGCTGACCCTGAGAGAGCTTACAGGATAGAGCTCTGTGTTAAACTTTTATGTAAATGCTGTGCAGCTATACCTGTCCTTTTGTTATCACCTTACTTGTGGGTGATCTGACCATTATCCATCACTGGGAAGAAAGTAATCTGATGAAACACATGCCTCTCTGGTGCTGAAGGATAAAGCCCTGACTGTGTTCGATTAATGTTGTGGGAAGCTGAAAGAGCTATGTAGGGTGGGTGAGAAGTACACAGTTTACATTAACATGCTCGCCTGGGAGGGATGGTGGGTTGCTGTGGTTCCACACCCTGTGATAATCTGGCACTCTGGCGAGTGGCATAGGCCAGTCTTCCTAAGAATAGGCTACACGAGGAGAAGGATTTTACAGGAAGGGAAGAATGTGGCTGGGACCCCCCCACCCCCAATTCAGTGACAGTACCCCCTTGCATCACCCAAGTTGGTGAAAGTACTTATTCCACAGGCATGTCCAGGACCAGGCATACCTTCAAACTGGGGTCATTGGCAGTCCCCCAACAGTGATGCAGAAACAGCAAGGGGTTGGGTAGAGCTGCACAATGAAATTCTCTGATGGCTGCCAAAATGATGCCTCTATGATTGTCTGTTACCTCACAGGAAATAAATGGGTCTAGAACAGCTCTCGTCCTGTAAGGGATGAATGGGCCAATGGACCTCAGGGAACTGCTGGTTGGTAGGCAGTGGGGATAAAAAAAAAGTAAGCTGATGAAAGCCAGTGCATCCAAAACTATGAAGCAATTAATGTCAATCTTGCGGACTCTTCTGTTCCTTCTTTGCCCCTTGTATCATCTGTGGGGGCAATAGTTCTGAGTTTGTTTCAAGAGTGCATGACCTTGCTGTGATTCTCATAGGTTCATAGGTTGGTACTAGGCTATCGGCCTATACAAGCCTAGACATAACAATTCCCTGGCTCATTCTTTGCACAGTATTTCCTGTCTCCCAACCAATCATCACGGTTCCTTTTGAAGAGGGTCAAAGAGGTGCTCTGCTTGACATGTATGGGCAGTCTATTCCAGAGTCTGGGGAGTCTCTGGGTCAGGAACCTATACCTCCAGCATGTCTTGTTCATTGTGATGACAAGGTTTAGATTCCTGGAGCATGTGTCTCGGAGGGATTGGGATTTCTTTAAGTGTAGCATGTCCAACAGCTCTGGTTTTGACATGGCCTTGTATGTTAAGCAGAGCTCGCCTCCGAGTAGATGATATGTGACAGAGTATAGCTGAAGTTTTTTTAGACGGTCAGCATAGGGCATCTGCTTTAGGCCTGTGATTCTTTTATTGAGGTATTTCTGTGGCCTTTCCAGTTGTTGCAGATGTCTTGAGAGGTACATACCAAACGGGGCATTGTATTCTATAATGGGTCTAATGAGGGACGAGTACAGTGGGACAATGACCTCCTTTTGTCTGGATGAAAAGCCCTTAGTGATGAGGTGTGCCACATAGAAGGATTTTCTGACTGTTGTATTGATGTTGTTATCGAAGGTGAGACCATTGTCCACCTATGCCTCTAAGTCCCTTATCACACTTTCGGTGTTTAGTGTACTGCCACCTATGTGGTAATTCACAGGTACATGTTTTTTCCCAAAGGGGATTACTATACATTTCTTGGCATTGAGCTTGAGCCCATGGTTCTGGCACCAAGCATCTGTTTCTGTAAGGCCCTTTTGTAGAATATCCACATCATTTGGGAATTCAATAATGGCTCCCAGTTTGCAGTCATCTGCGAAATTTGTTAGCCAGAGTCCTTTAGTGTTAGCCTGTGCTTTAGAGAAGTAGATGCCAAACAAGAGCGGTCCCAGGACTAAACTCTGAGGTACTCCACTTGTCACTTGTCTGGAGCTGGATTTGGAATCGGCTACTTTTACAGTGTGGGTCATTCTGTAGCCAGTTGGCAACCTATTGAGTGATGTAGGGATTAATGCCCAGCTTAGTAAGTTTATCTATGATTCCAGAGTGGGGGATGGCGTTGAAGGCCTTAGCGAGCATCAGATAGGCTGTGTGGACCATCTTACCCTTGTCCATGGCTCTGGAAACTGATTTGAAGAAATCAATCAGGTTCAGGAGACAAGATCAGCCCTTCACAAACCCAAACTGCATGGGGTCCACTGTTTGAAGGTTGCCAATGTCTTTGTTTTATAAGTTCCATGATGATACATTCCATGGCCTTACAGATCAGGCTAATCAGACTGATGGGACGGTAGTTCCCAGGATCCAAGGTGGATCCCCCCTTGTGGAGTGTAGCTGTGCACCACTCAGTGGGCATGAAACCTGAGGTGAGACTATGATTAAACATGACACTTAGGTGAGGTGCCAGTTCATTTTGTAGTTCATGTAGCAGACAGCCTGGGATGTCATCTGGTCCCATGGATGCTGTATTCTTAGCTTTGGAGAGTGCATTTTTTACCTATGTGGCTGTTATTACTGGAATTTGGCAAACTTTCAGTATTGCGATGGGCCCTTTAGGGGGTGAGAGGGGGTGAAGTTTGCACTGAATCGATCTGCCAGGATATTGGCAATATCCTTGGGATCAGTATATTTAATGCCATTCTATTTTAGCTCAGAGCAGATCTGAGTATTGCCATTTAGATTCTTGACATAGCTGTAGAATGCCTTGTGGTTGTCTTTGGAATCTTTGACAATTTTATTTTCGTAACTAGCTTTGGAGGATTTTATGAGGGATCTCAGCTTCTTACTGAGCCTGGTAAGGGAGTTTTTTGCATCCTGGGATTTTCCTCTTTTCTGTAACAGTTTCTTCCTTTTGTTGTAAAGTTTGTTTATTTGAAGGGACCACCAAATTGGCTTCCTTTTTTTGGTGGAGAGCATCTTGGTTCTATTGGGGATGGCACGATTCATGCATGAGTGGATGTGCTCGTGCAGTGTCTTAGTTTAGGATTCAGCAGTCAAACTTTCAGTTCCCGTCTGCAAGGGTGTCATGAAGTTTGTCACTTCTGACTTGAGTAGCATGAAGTTGACTTTGGAGAAGTTTTTTACGGAGGTTTCCTTAATGGGGGGTGGGGGTGGGATGTGGTTGTCAAGGGTGATTAGCTTATGGTCAGACCTGACCAATGAGGGGGTGACCATAGGTGTAGAGCATCGATTTCCCATGTTGGTAATGACCAGGTCTAGGATATTGGAGCCCCTGGTGGGACTAAGGATTAGTTGATCCACGGCATTGGAATTTATGAATTCCAAGAACCGTTGGGCAAAGGTGTTGGTACATGAGTAGTTTTCCCAGTTAATGGCACGGTAGTTGAAATCACTCAGTATTAGGGTGTTTGGCGGGATCTTAATATTTTCCAGTATGTTTTAGAAAGGTGTAGTGAGAATCTTGGGGCATGGGGGGGATCTGTAGCAAGCTACAATTTGGATTGCAGTCTTACCTAGTGTTAGTTGCACCTGGAGAATTTCAGATGCATTGTGTTGGGCAACTAGCCTAGTGTTGTGAATATCCTTGGTGAATATGGACACTCCTCCACCTTTAGTGTTTTGGTCCTGGTTTGGTGGCCGAAAAGTGTGGTAAGAGTTGTAGCCTGGTATTGCAGGGGTGCTCTCTGGAGCCTTAAACCAGGTCTCGGTTACTGCACAGATATCGATGTTCTCCATTTTTGGGAGTGCCTCGAGAGAGTGCATTTTGAGGTTTAGACTTCTAGCATTGAGTAGCATTACCTTCCGATTTTGCATACTTGTACCTGTTACAGTGGTGGTTTTGTCCTTTGAACTTTGCCTAAAAAAGGCACCGTAGGGGTGGCAAGAGCTTTAGCCAGTAACCTGAATCCCAGGGGCGACAGGTGCAGACCATCTCTGGCAAAGCATTGTGGTCTGTCAATCATGTCATCCCAGACAGACAGATACTGGATCCCCTTTGAATGACAAAAATGCAACAAAAAGGCTCTTACCATGCAAGTAAAGCAAGTGTGACTACAAACAGTCCGAATTATGTAAAAATTAGCGACACAAGCACCACAGTGTCATATAAAAAGGCTTAATTTATTATAATGCACTAGTAGACAATACTTTCACCTCTCAAGGCTTCTTCAGGCAGAAAACTGTATTCAGGTTTAAACATGGTTTAAATAGAGTTGATTAACATCATGTGACTTCCATTAATTATAATTTAAATATATATATATCATGTAAAAGGCATAAGCATATAAACTCAATATTAAAAGTATAAAAAAATATAAAAAATAATTTATTGCTAATGTCCTTCAGAAGTGGTTTTAAACTAAAATAATAATTTAATCCAGGGTATTGATAAGCTTTAAAGCATATAATCCATCTATTCTCCATTAATTCAGTGTAGTTGGATACATCACCCCCCTCTAATAGATTTTCTGATATTTTGTAGAATTAATATATGTATATCATCTGTATTTTTTATGTGCCTGTATAATGCATTAGTTTCTAACTTCTGCTTAATCTCTGAAAGATGTTCACATATTCTGTCTTTTAACTTCCTATTACTCTTGCCTATATAGAACACAGTACACTGAGTGCATCTGGCTATATAAATAATATATATGGTATTACATGTACCATAACTTCTTATATAGAATGTTTTAGAAGTTATTGGATGAATTAAACTAACATCTGTACAGATATATTTACAAAAATGGCAGTTATAACATTTTAAAGTGCCCTTTTTGTTTATTGTACTATGCTTATGTTGATTTGCATTGAATGACACCAGAAGCTTAGCCAATTGTTGAAGTCAATCATTTTGTCCTTATACTGTGGTATCATTCTGGGCGAAGGCAGGATGCTACTCAGGGCTAGAGTCATACCTGCCTGGGCCACGATTCGAGAGCTCTTCCGTGTCTCTTTTCATATAGTCCAGGGAGGTACATCTCAAGTAATTCACTCCAACATGGACAATGACAGAGTCATATTTGTACTTGTTGTGGAGTGACTTGAGTGAATGCAGTATGTGGCGGATCCTGGCACCCGACAGGCAGTAATTTTCTCCTTGTTCAGCCTGGTGAGTGGGACATCAGTGTGCCTGACTATAGAGTCACCTATGACTAAAGTGTTGGGTACGTTGTCTTGCCTTAGGGGCTGTTGTTGGGTGGCACACTGGTGTTGTGAGCTATGTGACACTTTGGTTGTGATTGGTGTTTGTTTGTGTTTCAGCTTCAAAGATCCTTGTTGCTTGGGCAGGTTAATGTTAAGGGCCTCCACATATGTGGGTTTAGTGTTGCTATGTGTGGGTGTTGGTGGTGTGGGTTTAGAAGGGCTATGTGTTGCTTGAGGTGTAGTGCGGGTGCTAACCTTCTCCTCTTCACTGTCTTGCACAATCTTGGGTGGAGAGAGCTTTGCTTCCAGTTTGGCTATGTAAGTTCATCTCTCGCAGTCTCAATGACCACCTGACTCTACAAAGCCAGATGTCAGCCCTAGTCAAGTGCTTTTCCTATCATGTGAAGATTATCACCAGAATTATGCACTTGACTCCAACAGAAGCCTTTTCTGCACTAATTCATGCTCTGATCTTTTCCTATCTTGACTACTGCAAAGTTTTGTTTCCCTTGGACTACCCATCACTTACCATGCTGTCCTGCAGCTCGTGCAAATTACTCTGTGTGGTAGTTACTGGTTATGCCTCATTACCATCATATTACTCGTGCAGCCTAAGGATGCATCAAATGCCTGCATGTTTCTGTTGGTGCTTGTGTTTTTGGCCCTATGTGACTTGGTTCCCTCCTACCTTAATGTGTTGCTGGTTCCCTCCCAACCTATCAGTATTCTCTGCTTAACCACTTTGGAGCTGCTAGTAGTTCCATGCATGTGGCTCGTTATGCCCGGTATTACATTGTTTGCCTGCCAAACCAGTTCCTTTGGTATTAACCCTCATTTTTGTTTACAGATTGCCAGTTTTCAGGGATCCCTAAAACCACAGCTGTTTGATAGTTATTATTCTGAATGTAATGCTCAACTATCTTCTCATCTTTCTTAATTTGCTGTCATTGCACTGATATGCATCATGTTGCCTTGTTATTGTTTTGCTTTTTGATTATTTTTATTTCTATTTTTAATTATGCATTGCTTAGTCTTAATAAGTACATAAATACAGCTGATTCTGAATATTTGAATAAAAAATCTAAAAAAAAAAAATACACTGCATTTATAAATGCAGGGAAATCCCCAGGTTGCATGCATGACTGAAGGGCAGTGCATTGACAATAGATGAGTAGAACGAGTCAAGCAAGTGTGAAGCAAAAGGCAAAGCTATCTAGACAAATTTAGGTTAAGAAGCAAGATTATTTCTGTCAAGTGCCAGAGAAACACATGCCCTAAGTTATTTAAATTCAGTCCATCCTTGTGCTGTACAGCTTTACAGACTGCTTCAATATCATCAGTTTCTTCCCAGTTCTCAGCACTCGCTTATATGCTTTAGTAGCAGATGAGACAAAACATCCTTTCAGAACCTGGCCCTCTAGGTATAGACATAAGTTAACCTATCTCCATACATACTGTTGACTTAAGTTTTCCAGTTCCCTAAAATATTATTACCCATTACTGTTACCCATTGACTCATAAATGCTCCCATTGCTCTATGACCCATGATTCTGACCTGTAGCAGATACATACATACAAATATATATATATATATATATTGTGTGCGTGTGTGTAAACAAGCATTAACATATAACTCAGTGTTGATTATGTCCTGATAACAGCATATCCATATTTTTGCAGAGTGCTTTTTACATCTGGGTATGCTTGTATGAAAACAAAACCCATACCTCAAAGTATGTTAACATGCTTATAAAATAATCCCCAACAAAACAAATAAATAAAAATAAATAAAAGGTGCAGGCATAGAAAAAATAATTAACTATAGGAAACAAAGTAAACATAGCCCCTTGCACATGCTCAAGAGAAACGCTCAATGGTCGAGTACTGTTTATGTTTTATTACTGCAAAACTGCATAAAGCATTATATTTATCTCCCATGATATGATGTAGTCAGTTGTTACTCTAAATAGACACCAGTAACAAAGTGTCTGAGCTACATTCAAGCCACATTTTTATTGATTGTTCTACAGCTCCTTTTTGCTTCTCTTGGCAGCACTATATGGAAGTATGAGAGAAAGCATCAAATAGTTGTTAACTGGGAGGTTGGCATAATGGTTAAGGTGCTCACCTTAGAAATACAAGGTACAGCGTTTGATTCTTGGATGGGGCAATTGGCTAGGCTTAAAATGGCCTATAACAACAGTTAGCTTAGTACTAACCTATGAACTTATTTAATTGGTTGACTGGGTAGATCCCATTGAGCACATGCTAACTGTGCTTGTGCGTGCATACATGAGCACACACATACTCACACACCCAGAATACTGTTTGCTTAAGGGTAAGGTATTAGTAATGTGTTATAACCACAGAACTGCACAGACCATTGTTTTCGTCTCTCATGGTATAATGTAGTTAGCTAACATACTAGGCAATTATCGGCAAAGAAAGTGTCCTACCTACATTCAGGCCCATTTTTCATTACTGCATTTGCAACTCTTTTTTTATTTCCCAGCAGCAGTACATGAGGATATGAGAGAAATATTTTACAGGTTATTCATTTATTTATTTACATTTGTCGAATGGTACCTACTTAGCCTATGTCCATTATTCAGAGGACATCAGAGGCTGTATTTGTACTTGCCAAGGAAAATTTGATCAGGACATCAAGGGACACTCCCATCTATTCTTCTTCTGATGAGTACCATGTGTTATGTAGAAAACACATGAACAATTAAAGTTCCTTACTTTAGAAGTACTTTTTATAATTCCATTTATCTTTTAACTATAATGCATTTGCAATATTTTGATAAGCAATAACTTCTTCCTCTTGATTGGTTGGCTGTACTGCCTGTAACTATCAGGTAGGAAGCCTCAGGCAGTTAAACTCATACCTCTCAAGTGTACCTCATTATGAGGAATGTACCTCATTTGGGGTCTTAAAACGTTCATGTTCCTCAAAGTTCCACACTGAAAGGGTCTGACACACATTCTGTGTTATGAATTTTTTTAACTGATATCCATGGTAAATACAAATGAATAGTATTAATTCATTAAAAATATTTTTATAAGTAAAACCATCATGTTTTAACCATCCTATGACCTTCCTAGTTGAAATTGTTAGCATGACATTAGTATGTGTTACACATTTTGCCCATTTGTTCCACATTATGAGGGCTGGTGTTCCTCATTTTGGGAATGTAAGGTTGAGAGCTATGGCTAAACTATGTTCTCAAATCATGGAAAGACCAACAGTGTTCTATACATGACAGAAATTACATATGGACTCCTAGCCAAGTCAGTTAAATGGCAGCATGATGACCCTTTGTCAATTTCTGCCACTAACTTCAACAAAAGTGGCAAAGTAGGGTTGGGAGGGTGGCATAATGGTTATGGTGTTTGCCTTACAAGTACAAGGTGCAGGGTTTGAATCTCACAAGGGATAATTGGCTAGGCTTAAAATGGCTCGCAAGGGCAGTTAGCTTAGTACTAACCCATGAACCTATAAAAATAGAAACCATCTCTGCGTATGTGTGACAATGCCGACCACAGCAACATACTCACTTCAAGTACTTCTTAGAGGCAGCAAGAAAACATTGAAGTATAACCTCCATTACTTTATAAACAGACAAAACCTGCAAATGAGCAACAAACATAAATCAGCTGTAATGCTTTCTTGTTAAATATCCATTATTCACACTGTTTCCATTCCAACACAATTCTCTAGACCTAGAATATAGACAACAAGCAGGAAGATGGAGTGAGCCAATATAGTGAAGACATAAATAATTTCATATATCTACTGTTATGGTGAGTATTTGACACAAATGTGGCATACTAAATCATTAGATTTATGTGCTCACTGTAATCCATTATCTTTTTGATAGAATGTCAAGTTTTAACTCTGTAAGATAGGTGAGGATGCAGGCAACTCCATACGACAGGTGGGGATGCAGGCAACTCCATAAGATAGGTAGGGATGCAGGCAACTCCATAAGATAGGTGGGGATGCAGGCAACCCCATACGATAGGTGGGGATGCAGGCAACTCCATAAGATAGGTAGGGATGCAGGCAACTTCATACAATAGGTGGGGATGCAGGCAACTCTATAAGATATGTAGGGATGCAGGCAACTCCATAAGATAGGTGGGGATGCAGGCAACATCCCTTGCATGACAGCTGTGGAAAAATGTGTAGTACTAGACACATAATGCAGCTTGTAATGTCTACTTCATTTTTATTTATTTAACATTTGTTTACCAAGAAAGTCCAACTTGGAACAAAGCCAGTTTTCAGTGGACGCCTGGGGAGAAACACTCCAAACGCATGTCTTTGTGACGTGGGAGGAAACCAGAGCACCCGGAGGAAACCTACATGAATGCAGGGAGGACATATAGACTCCACACAGAAGGCACTCCAGCTGAGAATCAAACTAGAGAACCTTTTGCTGTGAGGTGACAATGCTACCACTGCACCACTGCGCCATCTGTACCACTGTGCCATCTGACAATGTATTTACTGTTTTCCAACCTGCTGCTTTGTTGATGTCACTATGTCCTGGAAATAAATCCCTGCAAGCTGACAGTTCCCCGATGTAATTAACTCCATTGGGTCCTTTAAGAGATCTATCTGCTGAGTCACAATAAAACTAGTATAGATTGATAACCCATTGGAAATTGTTTACCAAACCATCTATTGCCAGTTTATTCTAAAGGAATAAAGCATATAGTTGATTAGATTTTCCTTTTGAAACCATTCAGGAGTAAGATATGATCAGCAGAAATGTTCTATCTTTTACTCTGTGAATGGACAAACATAGAGTTGTGGAGCCATGATTGATAATCAAATAATAACAACAGAACCTTAAAAAAGTATACTTTCCACTGTGAAAGAAATATATTCAAACACATGCGCTATCATTTTGTTTGTTTTCATCTGAGAAATATTAAACACATCATTCCTCAGATATACCACTAACCTCATACACCCTTTCCGCCTTCCTGTTATCATCTTTTACCTATTACATTAATACTCCAGCCTTGATGTCCACAAATGTATAAACAGACAGCTGAAACATGTGCAGAGACTGGGGTAATTTTCAGTTAAGCTACTCATCACATAACCTATACCATCTACATACAGTATCTTTTCAATATGTGCTTTGATCTGTGGCTGTCATTTCACAACTGTTCATTACAATGTACAAATGCTGACCTTACTAGATATGATAAGTGACATTGCCTGAAAAACTCATAATTATGTATGTGACCCCCAGCTCTAACAATATTTTATTGCTGGACAAAATGATCATATTTCATTGTTAAATACCTGTCTGTGGCTATCTGCCTTTCAGATCTTCGAACGGCCATAACTTTGAACTGCATATGACCAAGACGAAAACATTCTTTCTTCACAACATCGAAATGTTTGCATGGAGATTGCCAGAGGGAAAAATTCCCATTCACTTCAATGTAAGTGCTATCTCGGAGTTGGTATTTTTAAGTAGTATGGGGTGTGGGGGTGCAGTGCAGCCCCCCCGGCACAGCAAAAAAAAGCAAAAAATTTTTTTTCAGGTTTGATGTTGTGAAGAAAAGATGTTTTGTCTTGGCCATATGCGTGTCAACACTATGATCATTGGACTATCTGAAGTAGGCCCCTGTCTACGTAACATTAACTTTCCGTTTTATCATCCTCATGAATTGCAGTTTTGACAATAATACAGACACTGGATTCACCTTTCAAACTGGTCTTTTAAGAAAACACTTTCTCATTCATTACAGTTAAAGAAGTTATTATTAAGCTGCTAAAAATCTCATAAAATGGTGTTAGCTGATTGGAAATAAATTCTACAACCACATAAGCAAAATACTTATTCACAAAGGATTATCCAGCCATGAAAGCTATGACAGATACATGGAGCATTTCTAATGTGCACAAAAGTAAGTAAATAAAAATACCCAGACTTTAAGAAAACCTATGCTTATATGAATAAAATCTTGTAAATGTTTTGTTTTTCTCAATGTGTGTAACATTTCTCCTACTGAAGAAGGGCTTTTGCCCAGTCAAACTTTCCCAGCTAACAAAAATAAATAAATAAATAAATAAATAAATAAATAAATAAATATTTTTGTGTTGTGCATTGCTACATGTTTGTAGCTTAAACTGAGCAGTACTCAACAACATTTTGAGGATTAGAATAATTTTTCACATGACCTTAGGAATAAAGGAAATGCTAATAGAAATAGCAACCCTGTATTTGTGGAAAATTGTGTAAGGTTCTGAATGTGTAGGGTCCTATAAATCCAAAACTCTCCTGGTTAAAATGACTTCCAACAGCAGGAGCATTTTCTAGGTTAAAAAAAAGTTAGTGAAACAAAACAGTCATGCTCAAAGTGACCTTAAATGTATGTTTCTGAATGGTAGGATCACCTTCTTAGCTTAGGAGGATTGAGATGTCAAATTCTTCTAAAAATGATTGAAAAGTTTGAAATCAAAGAGAGTTGCCAAGGAAGGCACCTGATGAAAGAAATAAGAATATCCCAGATGATGCAAGTGTGACAAGAAATCAAGCATGCAGAGGAGGCAAAGTTGAAAAGGGGCTAGATTACTATCCTTGCACCAAATGGAAAACTGTCTTCAAAGTAAGATTTCCTAATCAATTTTTTCCTATCCTCCTGCAGGTTCTTAACTACCTGTGAAGAAACAGAGATCCCTGTGAACTATCAAAATATTAGCCTCTTGCTGACCGATTAAGATGTGTGAAATATCTGGTCACTTGCTCAATTAGAAGATTCTCCCTTAGGCGGAGGAACTGAAAACTGAGCTACACTGTCTGATATCTATCGTTGGCTTGGTCAGTGAGTTTGGACAGTGAGAGGAAGGTCAGAATTCTAGACTAATTTTTTACTCTTGTATTTTAACAGAATACTAAATCAAGGAGGTAGGAGTGAAAAAGAAAGAAGCTCCCCCCCCCCCCAACATCTTGACAAAGCATTTCAATTACTTGTTTAAAACATCAGAATCTGAAAACTGAATATGGCAGCAAAAGAGACACAAATCTGGTTGACACCACTTTAGATGAGAGAAGAGGAGCTGAAAGACCTCTTGATTAAGCTTCCACTCATGAAGAAGGTACACTGAGCTACTTTGTTTTCTCCTGGAAAAATGAATGTCTGTTAGAAGAGGATACAGAAACAAGACAAACTCTCATAACTACATGGCCATCCTGTACAGTCGTGACAACCTTATTTTTTGTTTATTTTGTATATCACTGAGGTGGGGTTGGTTACCAGATGAAGAACAAGACAATTTTGAGTGTTCTGATAGCGTGATCACTGATACATCACCTTCAAACTAATGTGCAGTTTCATCTGAGAAGGGGGGATGATACAGATTGAACTGAACAAAAGGACATGTGTTTTCCCATCCTATGTCTGATGAGTCTGTCATCAGAATCTGATGTGGAGGGAAAAGGAAGTACAGCCTAACCAGATTCTGTGGCATGTAGGTTATGTGCCAGTCCATTCATTTGACCAAAGAAGGAATGCATAAAATTTCCTGGTCCACATGGTTGTCTGTGTAACAGTTTAGCACACAGGAGTAAGGCTTTGAGCTGCTAATGAGTTTTGTCCTATATGCTTTGATTTGATTCCTTCAATTTCTATTTGTCCATTCTGTGATGACGAGCAAACTGTGCTTTCAGCATCCAGTGAAAATGGGACTCAGCCATTTAATAATTTAGAAAGAAAGAAAGAAAAAAATGTGCCCACAAACTTCAGCAGTATTGCTGAAATGCCCCTGTGTGAAACATGGCATTCTGCACCATAATGATGGTGGTTAAAATTTTACCAAAATCATCTGGAATGTCCTGTCCAAGAATCAGGATCAAGGAAGAGCCCACCAAAACAAGGATACCAGGTTCTGTATTCTTTTATTTGACAAAAAATAATTTGATTGCACTGTATTCAGCAGCCCCCAAATAAATAAATAAATAAATAAATAAATAAAATGCTTTTTGCAGACAGCAGACCACTTTTGACATCTACTTGTTCATTATAAACACTAATGAGTCCAGTAATAAATCAACACCCTTAGCTGGTCCTTCAACTGATGACAAGATGGGATATGGATGAGGGGTACTCATTCAAAGAAGACTGGGTATGAATCCCTCTGGGCCTAAGGGCCACAGTTTCTGGAGGAAGGCATCATGCCCGTGGACCTGGAGGTGACACAAATCACTGTTATCCACTAAACCTGGATTATTACAAAAGATCCACAGACACCCACAAAATGATAATGGGATCTCTGGTGCACATGGTGGGAGCATGACATAGATGGGTGTGGCTTTTTAGTAAGCATATAAATAAAACCTACAAGTAAAGGCAGGTTCAGCAAAGCACAGTCTTCTTTAATGAACTACTAATTATAACAGTGACAAACCTATCTCATTACAAAGGCTTCCTGAAACAACCTGGTTAACTGATTTTTTAAGAACATCTTCTTACAATCAGAATTTCAGATTGGTTATCTTTCATGTGGTTAACTACAAAATGACATTACCTTTCTCTGAATGTGCTTTGATTTGAGGACTTGATTGCAAGAACTCAATTAAAATAGCTATTATGTTCACCATTACTGTTTTTTTAGGGAATTATTAGACATCAGGTCCTGCAGACCATTGACAAGCATAGCCTACTTTCCCAGTTGCCCAAGTGCACTTCCTTGCTAGGTGACATGCTCATTATTAGACAGTAGGCAAATGGAGGCCAAGGGATTCAAACTTTGGAGTACAGGAAGTAGTCCATTACCAACTCATAGCTTACAGATTACTAATAGTTGTAGGTTGGGTGATTATCAATCTTTTTGAATCAGTGAGTTTGCAGATGGTAGGGACAGAGTCATAATTTCATAGTCGATCTATTCAGATTTCCAAAGAAGTCAGCAGAATCACTGATGAGCCTATGGGTAACAACCTCATAACTGACAATCCTGTTTTATTTTCAGATTCATCCTTCACCAGTGGCCATCTCACACTCATGCTGCAGACTGGTAATGAACCAAAAATGCTTTCTGGGGAGAGAATGCAACCCCAGAGCTATTATGCAACTGCAAATGGATATTTAGACACTGGATGTCATAAAAAACCCTAATCACCAGTTTGGCTGCCAGATAAGTTTTAAAGGTACTTCTTTCATTTATTGGAAATATTGTCAAGAACAGAGTTTTTGGGGACAATAATAAGTAAGCCATGAGACACCTGAGTTAATACTACAGAAGTCACTTGGAAAACACCCTGGGTGCTATTGATAACTGAAAAGTCAAACTGTACACTGAAGAGATGATACCACTTAGAATCTAATACACATCCATTTGTAAGCTAGAGAACATCCTGGGAGTCTGCATATAGGGATATGCCAATACAAATCCTTTAAATACATCATGATCATTCAGGTATTCAATGGCAACAGTTTATGAAAGGCTTGGAGAGCTACCATCATGAACTTTTTAACTTGATGGGCCTGTTGATGCAAAAAATCACAATTATTAGTCTGCTTAAGAGTGCAAGAAATAAGCTGGAATAGTTTCAAAGGCACTTTGTAAGAGAATGGATTTCCACTTTGTTATAAGGAGCCTTATCACTGAAACAGGAGATGTGGATGCCTTTGGAATGACTTGAGGTTATGACTTTGACAGTGACCTTGTCTTGTAACCTGTTTCCAAAGTGCTACATATCACTAGATCATTTGTTTGCGTCTTTCGGCTTTTTCTGGTTAGGGGTCGCCACAGCGGAAGTCCACTCCGCTAATGATTGGCAGTAGATTTTTACGTACTGGCTTGCCAGGCCTAACGCACAACCTTCAATGAAGGAATGCCCATTCATGCATGTAGCTACACAGAAGACGCTCTAACTGAGAATTGAATGGGCAACGTCTAACTGTGAGGCGACAACGCTACCGCAGCACTGCCACCACAGTTTATTAGTGCTTAATCAATTGTCCAGGCAACCTGAAACACTGCTTCCATTTCAAAAGCTTCTAGAATGCAGGAAAAAGTAGAGATGAGAGGCACATATGAAAGAACCGTCCTACTGAGGACAAGTAAGATCAGAGGAGCCCCTTAAAACTGTTCTCTTTGATGAAGAGAGGACTTTAACTCTCCTGGTTAAGACAAAGGTGCAACTTTCACCATTAGGTTTTATACTAAATGAGTGTCCACTGAGGGATAGCCACTGTTTGAAAGACATTTTGTTCTATAAAATGAAAACTTTTACAGCTGCCCTAGAGATACATGTTCCCATGGAAACATGCATATAATTCAGTTCACATCAGTATCCCCCTTGACTTGAAGTCATAAACCAGGGTAGCTACCTGGGGACAAAATGCAACACCAACTTATAATGGAAGAGCTCTACATTTATAAATCACATTGAATAAAACTGTCCTTCAAGCCAAGGTTGCTTTTTCATGACTGTACTTGTAAACAAAGACACAAATAAAAAAGAATGAACCTAATAAGCAGCTTTATATAAAGACATGCACATACATTAGCTACACAATTTATCAATTTCATCATTTTGGATTTCCCAAAAACTGCAGTAGACTCAGCCAAAAATGATATGAATAGGAATATCATTCTGATAATCACCGATCATGAAAATACTGAAAGTTATTATTTGCCTATTACACTTTGGTATTTGAGTTGGCCACTACTGAGCATTGTACATCTATAGAGGGGATAGAGAGAGAAACTGTAAACTCCAAAACCCTCAATCTCTAAGAGCAAAAAGTCTGGGCAAAGTTATAATGGGGGCACAAAGACCCCAAAAGAGGGACAGTTTTTAAATACTGCAATTACAAACTTAGAAAGTTGAGAGAGTAACAGGTTTTGTATTAGCATGGACTATCTGAAGAGTATGAAGTCTGAAATTCAAATGTCTGTAATTATTTTCTTACTTGAATCCTCAATGATTTGCCAATGGTTTACCAGAAAACCAAACTTTTATGTGTAACAGACCAAGAATATGAGGCATAATTTAGACATTCTGCTAAAGTCTGGACAGCTGAAAGGTATGGTAAGCACACACAGAGTGTGAAAATTATGCATTTTTTACACAGATATAAATCTTAAGAGTTTTTATCAGCTGAAGTAACAAGGCCTCATACTTGCAATTTACTATTCTTGGTTACAACCAAAGAAGTTTGGTACATATCAGGTGAAAGAGAATCACACCTGAATCTATATGCATGAGGCACATTGTAAAAATCTCTCTAAACTTTAAAGCCAGTAGGAATTCCATTTTGTTGGTGACATCTATCTCGAGTCAGCTCAGCTTTGTGGCAGACAGGAGTACATTCTTGAATATGATCCAGATGACCAGATCTAAATCTGAAGGGAGAAATCATACCACTATGTTAAATCATAGCAGTTTAGAGGTATGATTTAAGCTGTAGTGATTGTTCCTGGTTCAGTGCTCAAAATATATTATTCTCTACCTCGCTGATTAAAGTATCGAGATTAATTCTGTGGGGTAGGTACAGAATTTCACCAATATTTACAAGACTCCATGTTTTCTGCCAAAACAGATTCTGCTAAAGAATCATCATCAGCAGCAGCTCCCTTTTTCACATTTTTCTACAGGGGGTCAGGGGGATGCATTAACTGCTGCCACCTCTGTCAGTTTCACCCCTCCACCTTCTTTGACAGTCATGCCTGACTTTTGCAGGTCTTCCCTTATCCAATCCATCCATCTGTTGTCTGGGCATTCTTAAGAGTCCAACCTTACAAGTGAGCTACTTTATGACTAAACACTTCATTTCCTCTGTGAATGTTAAGCTTTCTGTCAAGCTATGGCAGAACTAAGTAAACTGAAAAACAAAATAAAACTGGAGCTAAAAAAAGTGTGGAAGCATTCCTCACCTTGGAGGATGCTGATGTCTGTGCAGTCACTGAGACATGGTTCAAGGCTGCAGACAGTACCCCATCTGTGTAAGGCTACAATGCCTCTCACACATTCAGACCCCAAAAGGAGTGTGAAATAGCCAAAGATGGAGGTGTATCCATCTTCATTAAAATCAAATACACCTCAAGACTGGTTAAACTGTGTGACTCTCTTGAGCCATTCCAGGTCCAACTAACTATATGTAAAACACCCTACCAGATCATTGCTAGCTACAGGTTCCACACAACGAACCAAGAGAAGCGCACTGCCTACCTGGATTTACTACAGTCACTCTCTATACAGCCAAACACTTTGGTCATGGGAGATTTCAACTTTCCTTCCTTTGACTGGGGGACATACATGAGCACAAACCTGTTTGCTCTGAGGTTCCTGGACTTTGTCAATACAAATACCCTGGAACAGCAAGTATACACCCCCACAAGGGGCTCAAATGTCCTAGACTTAGTGTTCACCAACATGGGGGAGTCACTGCACTACCCCCTGTGTGTTGTTCTCCATGGTAAGGTCACACCATAAATCTATCTCATTCAAAGTAACAAGCAGACCTGATACCCCCACAGGAGGAAGAAAATGAAAAAGTTCTCCAAAGCAAAGCACAGCCTACTAGCTGATGGAATAAAAAGTTTCAAACCCCTTGCTAACACAACCAGCAGTGACTTCTGTGCAGAGGAGTACACAAATGCCCTGTATAACCACCTAAAAACTGTATACACTCTGCTGTACCATACCGGATCAAAACCAGGTCCTCACAAAAAACAGGCCACCCTGGTGGACCTGAAATTTAAATAAGTTGTAAAACAAAAGGAAGAAACTGATATCTAAGAACAAGAGGGAACTTACTCAGCAGAAGAAGAATACTTTCCACAGCTTGAACAAGCAAATCAGATATCTTGTAAAGTCCTCTAAAGCTAGTTATGAAGCTAAATTAGCATCCCTAGTGAAGGATGATCATAAGGCATTCTTTAGCTATGTCTGAAACCTAAAAGGGAATGCCCAGCTGTGTGCCGAACCTATAGTGGACAGTACCTCTCATACTGAACCTGAGTAAGTTGCCAACCTGCTAGCTGATGGACTTGGTGCAAACTTTACACCCATGTCCCCACCAGCCATACCCTAGAGAATACCTAACACCAGTCCTCTACCTAGTATCTCCAAACAGCAGGTCATATCCACACTCTCCAGTGCCAAAAACCCTGCCTCTATGGGACCAGATAACATTCCAGGCTGCTTACTAAACAATCTAAAACAAGACCTAGTGGAACCACTTGGCACTCTGTTTAATCTCAGCATGAGCTCTGGCTTTGTTCCAACAAAGTGGAGAACAGCAACAGTAATCCTCTTGCACAAAGGGGTTCCATCAGCAAACCCCTGGGATCTATAAACCTATAAGCCTAACCAGCCTTATCTGCAAGGCCATGTAAAGAATCATCATGGACCTTATCAAGAAGGACATAGGTGACCTTCAAACTCTTAACCCAACCCAGTTTGGCTTCATTAAGGGTAAAGCATGCTTACTGAACCTGGTGGACATTTTTGAGAATGTCACCAAAGTCCTGGATGAAGGTAAAACAGTACATACTGCCTATCTTGACTTAGCCAAGGCTTTTGACACAATCTCTAACTCGGGTATCATTGAGAAACTCCCCAGATGGGGATTAACCCCATACATCACTAGATGGTAGCCAACTGGCTCACTGACAGAATGCATACTGTCAAAGTTGGGGATTCCACCTCTACCAGTAGATGAGTTACTAGTGGTGTACCACAAGGATCTGTGGTGGGCTCTCTACTGTTTGAAATCGATTTCTCAGAATTCCAGGCAAAAGCAGATGGCCTGTGGTTTACCAAGTTCACTTATGATTGCAAGCTGGGCGCAATCATTGAGTCCCCAAACAATGTTAACATATTACAAAAGGGGTTAACAGAGACAAATGATTGGTACCAAAGCCACAGACTAAAACTGAACACAAAATAGTACATTATTATCCCCTTTGGCAAAGAGGAAGTCCCTGCAAATTACAATACTGCAATACCAGGAATACTACTCACAGCTAAAGATGCTCTCGCCAAACGAAGTGAGACGGTGAAAAAATGGTAGTCGAATCACCAGCAGGCTCCATAATGACAAAAAGTCGCAAAACACAAAAGGCAGCTTGTCCCATACACGAAGTGGTAGGCAAAGCGTTAAAAGGGCAAGTAGCAAAAACGTTTATTCAAATTAAAATAGCCAAAAATAGCTTCATCAATATGCAACATCAAAATATAATAGTACAATATCAAATATCAAGTGCATATCATTGACCTTTTGCATGAGCTGCGGCAACTAAACAATTAATAATTAACTAAAACATTAATAGACATGGAGAGAGAAAAATTAAAAGAAAAGCGTCAAGTAAAATAGTTGTTCTAAAATGTTAAATCAAATTCTAAAATCAGCAATCATTATCAATAGTCTTTATCAGACACAATACTGATGATCATGGACCATTAAACTTCCAACTTTACCCTCAGATTTGTATTTTAGATTAAAAATTAATATTTAAATCATTGTTCTACGTTGCAATGTAAAGCATGGTAAGTCATACAGTCCCTGCAAATTACAATACTGACAACATCCCCCTAAGCTCACACCCAGCGGTGCAATATTTGGGAACACAGATAGACAGCAATCTAGGCTTTGATCAATATGTGTCCACAATGGTAGGGAAAGTCTTCTGCATTGTGCATCTCATAAGTAAGGGCATTCCATCCAAGACTAAGGATGTTATGATTTCTCTGTGCTCGACCCTCATCAGACCACTAATAGAGTACAATACTTCCTTTTGCACATACCTCACCAGACACCTGCAGTAGCTGGAGACACCACAGAGGTTTCTCACCAAGAAAATTTAGGGCCTTCAAAACATGATCTACATGGAAAGACCGAAATCCCTGTTACTGTACTCTGTATCCTACGGGCTGCTGAGAGGCGACTTGTGCCTGGCCAATAGAGCAGTCCCTGCCCTAAATAGAAATGCTGCACATCCGCAAATCAAATGGGATAAGAGTCACTCACTCCAGGCATATCAACCTAGCCTGTGACATTAACAGAACATGCTGGAGAGACACAAATATCTCCCAGAGATTGCTGCTCCTCTGGAATAAACTCCCAATTCACGTGAAGCAGAATGACCTATTGAAGAGCAACCTAGACAATTGGATGGGAGATTGTGCATTCACCCCAGGGGTGGCAACTATGTCCCTCATGGAGAGGGGCATTCAGTGCTGATTATAGACTCACTCTGCAAATAACGACCATCTAACCAAGGTCAGTTAGGGAACACAGGTATAACATGGCTAGGCTTGTAAAGGCCCTAGGGCCATTAGCCTAGTAACCTCCTATGAACCCATAAACCTATGAACCTATATGTGATCTCTAAATTTTTATCTGAACATGAGAAGTCCGCCAGAACAAGTTAGAATTACGGAAATCATTTTTAAGTAAAGCTAACATTTTAAAAGGTTGGGCTTAGGGAATTTCTGTTGAGGACAATAATAGTGGGCAAAAAATGATTATAATGCAGTTAATTGGGAAATTAAGATTTGCTATTGCTTAGGTTATATGATATATAGCAATATATGTGAAGTATAATGTTTATTATTGTTAATTTGTTAATACAGTTCGATTACTTTTGTATAAACGTAAATTTGCCTATGTCACATGTCATAATTCAGTAAAGGTCTTTAAAAAAAGATACTATGTCTCATTTCACTAAACAGATTGCTATAAAATACACCCCTCCCATTTTAACTCCAGTCATTTGTTCAAAGTACAGTACCTTTGTAAGTTAGAAAACATAGCATGATATGTTTTCGAAGATGGTAGCACATTTCCACATGAACTGAAATTTGGAGCAAATAATGTCTGAACATCATGAGTGGATTTCTATTTTTTTAACTAAAGAAAGTCAGAAGTTTTACAAATTAACTGAGATAGTTTCCTTCAGACACCCTTTCTTTTTCATTGCAACCTCTTCAACAGAAAATACAGAACTTTCATAAGACAGGTATTATTCAGTGACAATACGAATGGACTTCTATCTTTTAACTAAATAAAGATATTTTACAATGACTTATTTAGTTTCTTTAGACATCCTATTCAGCAGAATATACAAACCTTTCATGAAACAGGTATTTTAGGTACTTTTGGCCATTTATGCCTGCTGACGATCAAGCTTCCCCTTAACAGTCTTGAGTCCATTCATTTCCCCCTTATAGGGTGCCCCCAGCACAGAAGTATGAGTTACCTGAAGGGACATCATCATCTAGGTATCAGTGGAGGTGGTTTCTGTCCTTGATAGCATCCCAGCAAAGAGGACATTTTTAATGACTCCCTAACCCTACCTCTAGTGTCTAACATTAGCACTCATGTCACTGCAGATGACATATGCCATCCCCATGAATGTGCATGTTTCCATCCTCAAACAAATGAGGGCTGCTGTCACCAGCTTGTTCTCTCCAAGCTTACAACCTTGGTAATGACTATTTCAGTTTCACACAAGCCTTTACTTGCATGGTGAGGATCAGCCAACTGGAAGCCACCTTTCCATTCCATCAGGATAGGTCAACCAGTGCCCACCAATCACTCCCATCCCTCCTGCCCGTATCTTCAATTCTCATGCCATTGTCAAACTCTGGTCATCAGGTAAACAGCTAAATGGTATGGAATTTTCATTCTGAAGATTATAACTCCTCCCATAGCCAAAATGATTATGGGATACAACCACTCCAAATCACACTTTGAAAATGTTTAACAAACAGAAGTGATAAAATAAGACAAACAGAATAATTATTCTATTGATGCAGAATGCATCAGATGCTTAGTATGACATGCAGCTTAGTGCAGACATTACAGTACTTTATGTAGTAGTACTCTCTACGCAGCTATAAAAAAAATAAATAAATGCCTGAACACCTGTATGTGAGAGTGACATAGTATCACTGCACACTGCTCTTCTGTACAAGAGGTGGCCCCATGTAACACAGGGAGAAAGCCCTTACTGGCCCCCTGCTGACTTGTGTTTGAGCTGCAGGGGCAAGGTGGGAGTTAGTGGTCAGTGCTGGCTCACCTGTCATGGGGGGAGGGAGGTACACTAATCTCACTGCATTAAGCCTGGTGAGCTTTGAGCTGCATAATCAGCCAGCTGCTTGTGCTTCATCAGCAGGCTGCACATGCGCCTGCCAATGGTAAGCACTATCAGAGCTCGCAAGGCAGCCACAGTGATGGAAATTAGGGTGCACTCCCCAACAATAGTCTGATGCTGCAGTGAAGAAGAAGTGGAAATAATGACACCTGATGGTCAGCTGTGGGGAAGATAAAAAAACTGTCCAAGACATCTTATTACAGTTGACTTTATTATTAAACAAACAATAAATCATAATTAAAACACTGTAAATATGATGCCAAATTAGCCAATCCTTACAAGACAATGCACAAAGTTTAAACAAGAAAAATAAGTATTGCACTATAAACTGATTATTTTATTTAACATTTGTTAACTGGGAAAGTCCAGCTTGGAATGAAGCCAATTTTCAGCTGAGGCCTGGGGAGAAAGGCTCCAGATGCATGCTTTTGTAACGTGGGAGGAAACCAGAGCACACCCACACAAACACAAACACAGGGAGGACATACAGACTCCACACAGAAGGCACCCAGCTGAGAATTGAACCAGAGAACCTCTTGCTGTGAGGCAACAACGCTACTGCTGTACCACTGCCAGTAGTTTAAAGAAAATCTGATAATCCTTAAAGTTCTTACAGTGTTCATGTCTGTCATAACTTATGTTCATAAACATAATTTTGATTTCATATGTCTGGAATCCATCCTCCAAGTCTAAAGATGATGTCTGCCACTGTTAGAATTGTAAGTCTGCACTACAAAGATTTTCTTTTAGAACTCCTGTTAGCTGTTCAGTTCCTAATAGACTGATTTATCCCAGGTAAATTTGCTGTCAGGGTCCAATATACTGCTTCCATTACTCTTTCTCAGAGAGCTGTCAGTCTTATGCCTGTCCAAAGCATATGTGTGTAGACTTAGCTGGTTAGCTTCTTCTGTCCACATCACCTGCATCTCCCCTCAGTGAATGTGCCTATTCTCTGCTGTCTAGTTCAGGGATTCTGTCATTGGTGTAGGATTTTGATGAACATGAAAGCCACAGCTGATTTCTAAAACATCCCTTAACTTCAGGATAATCTCTACTAAAGCTATACAAGACTTGCCAGATATTCATTTCATGTAAAAGTTAACTGTAGAAGTAAAATTAAGGTGGAAATTTGAAGGCCGGAGTAAAATAGGTTTACAGCCACAATAACATTCCTAAGTGAGAGAAGAATGGGATGGAGGTGGTGGTGGAGGAACCCCAGGCATAGGTAGTGCAGGGAGCAGGAGCTTTACTTTAAGAAGTGCAACTGTGCTTTTAATTACATGAACCAATTTATAGCCTTTTGCAGGTGAATAGGAAAGTGCTAACATAGTTAAAATTACATAGCATTGCATGGAGTTCAGTAAGCAGAATTATAGGTTAAAATGAAAGATAACATACCTTTCTGTTAATAGTATGTGACTCCGCTGATATGAATTCTTTGTGACTGTTTCACCTAACACTTGCAGTGCTCTGAGAAACCTAAGAAAGCTGTGCTGATTATATCAGGTCTTACTGTGACTGCATTAGAAAAGAAATATAAGGTTCAGCAAGCTACAAAAAGCAGTAAGGCAGTTAAAAAGGGCACACTTACAATGTATCCACACAATCTATAACAACCTGTGTGTATCATGCCGAAAAGTGCAACAATGCAGATCTAATGTCATACAGTTCTTATTTTCAAAGTTTACATTTTCTACAACTGCTTAAGCACTTTTAGAAACAGATCTCTACTCTTAGCATAGGATAAGTAGTGGGATTTAATTCTGCAGCAAATGAAATGTTGCTCTTTCGTTACAAGCAGTTTAAGGCTTCAGCTGTACATAGTCAAATATCGAATTCCTGTACATACCTCAGCCCCACACTAGTACTTACAATGTAATTCAGAAAAGTTACAGCAAAGGGTAAGCCCAATTTACTTCCCGTGTAGCCATTTCTGATTCAGAGACAGTCCTACCACAGTGTAGTATCATGAAGTGGTAGAGCACTGACATGGGCTGTCTCCGTGGCTTACTACAAATGCTAATGTGGCATTCCAAGGGAGTGGCCTATGCTAAGTAGCCATGTGCTCTACCCCTGGAAATGCCTGTGGTAAAACATATATGCAGTTGCTCAGCTATGTAAATTACCTCAGCTGGTTGTGTTAATATACACAGCCAAAAGCTCACATTCACCTATTGCTTCCAGTGGGTGAGATTACATTAGAGGTAATTGCCAGTGACCTTACCTGCAAGTTAGGGGTGTGTGTGTGCATGTGTGTTTGTGTGTGACTGAATGTGTTAGTGTGTGAGCATGCAGGTGTACGTAAGGGGATGAGTGGCATTAGGTGCAAGCATGGTGTGTGTGTGTGTGTGTGTGTGTGTGTGTGTGTGTGTGTGTGTGTGTGTGTGTGTGTGTGTGTGTGTGTGTTTGTGAAAATGGGTGCATGTGTGTGTATGGGTTAGTATGTCTGTGAGTAAGATCAGGTGAGGAGGGGGTCTGTGTGTCTCCATGTGTGGATGCATGTATGTGTGTGTGTGTGTGTGTGTGTGTGTGTGTGTGTGTGTGTATGTGTGTGTGTGTGTGTGTGTGTGTGTGTGTGTGTGTGTGTGTGTGTGTGTGTGTGTGTGTGTGTGTGTGTGTGTGTGTGTGTGTGTGTGTGTGTGTGTGTTTGTGTGTATGTGTTAGCATGTCCATGAGTGAATTATTCACCCCAATACAATATGTAAATTGCTCAATTTCTGCCTTCTCTTAAACCTCACTCCTATTGAACAATAATCTGCATGTATTATTCCCACAAATGCCATTTGTGTCCTTGTAATCTGCTCCTTCCCTTTTCTAAAGATCCTGCCTGTAGTTCTTTTATCTCCTTTATACTATTAGGACTTCAATTATAGTTGGTTTAGATTTTATTTTATTTTGAATTTGTTAACTGGGGTAGAGCGCTGCTCCTACTGGACCCATTTCAGTCTCAGCCTGAGAGATTTTTTTGGGAATTTTGATTTCCATTTTCTAGTAATTACTTTTTTCATAGCCAATAACATTAAACTTAGTCAGGCCTTGCTATGCTTAGACAGTTTAAATCCTGTGTCCCAGTTGTAAATAATAATTTCCTTAGTTACAGCCAGCTCCCCCCCCCCCCCGCCAACATTTCTGACAGAGTACTCTATAGGAAATGTTAATATCTGCCAACTTATACTCCCAAAAAACATGTTCCTAGTTATTTCTTTTCTTTTCCATCACACCTCCAGCATTTGCTATCTACCTGACAAAAATTCTTTGACGTCTGCTTGAGGTATAAAAATACCTATGCAAATACATCCAAGCAAAAATGCTAAAAATCTTCAGGACTTTATTGCTTTTTCCTGTTGTTTCTTTTTAAATTGCCTTTCTATTCTCTATTTATAATTTGTTGTAATCTCCTCTAACTGGTTCTTACAGTTATCATGCAATATTTTAGCTGTCCTACTAATTATCCCTTTTTAACAACAAATTCTGTTCTTGACTAAAAACTCTACCAGGGCAGGCTCACTTAGAATTCCCCTATCGTTTTCTCTTTGCTTATACTCTGATATTAGTATCTGGTAGGGAAGGCAGTCTCTAATCTGCGGTCCAAACTTCTGCATAGCTTCATTACTATTACCTTTCATACTCTAGTTATTTAATCCCAATACATTATAATCTTAGCCATTTATTTTCAGTAAATTCCAGTCCCTCTTGCCTATTTTCTGTACCCTTGCTTGGAGTCATCCCTACGAGCAAAATCTCCTTTTCCATTCCTGTGTTGGCTTAGTTCTTAGAATACTTTCTGCAACTTTATGATATTCTATATAGCTGTTGTTATTCTTCTTAAGGATCTGCATCTGAAATCCTACACTCTTTTTCTTTCTCACACTTCTCCCCCTGTTTCATCATCATCCCTTTCCACTTTGATTTATAACCTTCTCCTTGCATTATGTATATGCGCCTTGACTGCATAGCTCAAAAGTATCCATTCCAGTCAAATAATCTCGACTACCTTGTTCTACGGGATGGATCAACTTATTCCACTTAAATGTTGCCCCTTCCTGTCTCAAATAAATTCCTCAACTTTTTATTAGTTATTGTCTACAACTTCTCCTACTGTTGATAAAAATATGCCTGGCCTGTATATAACACTAAAGGGACTAAATCATTATCATGCTGACAGTTTCTATGCTTTTTTCTTCACTTTCTGTTTTCACATTGGGAGAGCTGAAATCAACCTGTTAATCAGTGTGCACCCAACTTGGAATGTCTGGCATTATTAACTAACTGTAAGAATCTGTGATTTATGAGAATAGGGGCAAAAATGCAAAGATAAATTAGGGAAATTTTGTGCACTGAGGGACAGGTAAGAGGTATGTCAATGTGTGTGTGTGTGTGTGTGTGTGTGTGTGTGTGTGTGTGTGTGTGTGTGTGTGTGTGTGTGTGTGTGTGTGTGTGTGTGTGTTAGTGAATGGGGGAGCTCTGCCTGTGCTAAAGCAATGCACTGGTCACCAGTAATGACTACCATAGGAAAGTGCTGATTTGTATTCATGGTAATTATGGCAATTTGGGGACATGCAAATTAGTCAATTACTAAAAGAGCCTCTTTGCCTGTTTATTATTTGAAGAGATCTAAACAGTCTCATACAACACACAATTAGTTGTCGATACTTGTATGCAGCCACATTAAGTTCCTTTGTGTTATGTCATACTAGTTCGGTGGAAAAAGCATTGGGAATTTTATATTACTTCATCGTCTGTCAAGTACTGTATATTGGATAAGTTACATGGCATGGGGGGTGTTACCTTATTGTTGCTAACATGTCCCTGTATTGTATTTTCTGTGATTGCAGAAACAGTCCCTTTTGGTCGCAGCTCTTAGTGATGGCAGTGGGATTCTTTCTGAATCCATTGCTATATTTTAATGGTGTAGTCCTCCATACCTCTCAACTGTACAGATTTTCGCAGAATGTGCAGATTTCTGCCTTATATTTTTGGTCCGTTTTTCATAAGATTGTGTTTTTCTGGCAAATTAATGGCAAATCATTAAAGATTGAAATTAGAAAATGATGACAGGCATTTGAATTTTTCATACCCTTCAGAAAAGTCATGCTAATGCAAAACTTGTTATTCTATCAACTTTCTATGTTTGTAAGAGCAATATTTAAAAATTGTCCCTAGTTTTGGGCCTTTGTCCCACTTTTATTTATGGCTTTGCCCAGATTTCTTGCTCTAAGAGGTTGAAAGGTATGGTCCTTACTTCAACAGACTACTAGACAATTTGACAAACCAGAACTATATAGTACAAAACGAAACTCAACAACTATGATTAAAGAATTTTAGCAAATAGAGTGGTATTAGTGAATACTGACATAATTGTATATCAAATTAATGATATTCACATGGTTGAGAGAGAATTATTCACATCTTTGCCAAAATTGCAGAAGCCATTTTGTTCTGTACTAGGCCAGTACTTTTATTAGGGACTG
This sequence comes from Protopterus annectens, assembly GCF_019279795.1. Classification (NCBI taxonomy): domain Eukaryota; kingdom Metazoa; phylum Chordata; order Ceratodontiformes; family Protopteridae; genus Protopterus; species Protopterus annectens. Next base: position 1,776,197,797 of record NC_056743.1, read on the forward strand.
TGGGAAAGTTCCAAGTAAATAAACAGTACTATTAAATATGTCCAGATGCTGTGTATAAATGCCAAGGCAATTTAGCTTTCACCAACCTCATTTTAGTAAAAACAGGAAAGCATCAACACCCCCCATGCCATGTCACTTATCCAACATACAGTACTTCACAGACGATGAAGTAATATAAAATTCCCAATGCTTTTTCCATTGAACTAGTATGACATAACACAAAGGAACTTAATGTGGCTGCATACAAGTATCGACAACTAATTGTGTGTTGTATGAGACTGTTTAGATCTCTTCAAACAATAAACAGACAAAGAGGCTCTTTTAGTAAAAATTGTTGTTACAGTTCTGTAACAAAAATTAAAAGAAAATCAGACCAGGAGAAATACATCCACCCACAATGCTAGGACTTCAGATTTTTCTAAACAGTATTATGCACTGCATGCTCAATAGAACTTAAGGTTTTATAGCAGTTGTGTGATATGAAGGTACGTATAAAGAAGCAGCATTCATTTAGACATCCATATTGTACTGTATTCTGCCCTGTGTGACTGGAGAAAGTGTCAGCATCTTAAGTCACTTGTTCAGAAATAGCTGTTCTTCAAAATGTAAACAGCTTTGCTAATAATATGCTTTGGCAGTGCTCATATAAAACTGTATTTCTGGGTACTGTATTTAAAAATCAGTCAATCAATCACAGAATACATTAGCAGTGTAGGTTTGCCATCTCTACTGCTTGCCCAATTACAAGTAAAGGAAAAGAAACAAAAGAAACATGGGGCTGAAATAATAAGATACGGGTTATTCTGGGCTGGTCCTGCAGTTGGTCATTCATTGATCAACGCTCTACCAAAGCAAACAAAATGTAAAAAAGTAAAAAGACTAGGACTTACAGTTTATGCAATATTAGGGAAGTGTAGAGACTATGATGGACAAGCATTCCATATCTACTGTCACAATCTTTGCTTGTGTGTGCAAGGACCCAGCAGTTATGTATTAACATTCAAGTGTCTGTATTACACATTCCTTAAGATGCTTTAAATCTCTTAAAAGGGTGGAGTGTTGTTTACCTTTCTTCTGTGATACATGTCTGCAAGCATAGACTTACAGAAGAGGGTTTAACTGTGTTCATCTGAAATTACTTCATTTTGAATACTAGCTATGGCCAGCAGACCTGATACGCATGGAAAAATAAAGCAACTAAAAAATGATGTTAAAGTTCACACGCTGCTGTCTTTCACTACCAGACTACTGTCGTACCTATTCTGCTTTTTGTAAACATTTTTTTAAGAAAAAAGCTATAATTTCATATAACATATAAACAATATTTATTTATTTGTGTGTTCATTTATTTGATTTTGTTGACCTGGAAAGTTCAACTGGAATAGAAATGCCATTTTTTCATTAGAGGCCCAGGGAGGAAAAGCTCCACATTTACATTCATAAGTTACAAGTGTTCTCAATACATAGACATTTTTATTACATTATTTTACATTGTAGATAGTATTGTATCTTAGATTTCTATAGAGTGCATATAAACATAGTAGTTAGCTGTTTATAAAAATGTTATGTCCAGAAAGACACAGTATAACAGCGCGTTGAAAAGGAAGCAACAGAGAAAGGCAGATTTCCATTGTTTTTTTTTTTTTTTTTTTTTTAATAAAGTATGAAATCGCGACACTTGAGAGGTATGAGAGAGACAGGACAGTACAAATAAAGGAAAATCAGGTCTATTTCTCTCATACCTTCAAACTGGCCAGATTTTAAACTTTATGTTTTTTACAGTCAAGAAAACTAAAAAGGTGTAAAATATATTAATAGAAAAAAGTCTGGGCAACCAGACTTTTTTTGTTAGTATATTCTCGATTTACAATGGACACGCTGATTGGGCTGACCAATCAGTGTGCTCGATTTTGAATGCTAATGGCCAGTCATTGTATAATACTAAATATCAGGAGCACTCTTGCAGTCATTAAACCACAGCATGGTACTGTAGTTAGCATCTTAAGTTCCTTTAGTAATGCATTAAATTAGCTGTCCTAAAGGATTTGTTCCACATAATCAACATTTTAATCCTTCAAGAAACTCAAAATTGTTGCACTTATGGAGTTATTTTTATTTAAACATGCTTTTTAAGAAGTCTATAGATACTAAACTATAAGCTTAATTTTTTAATATGCCTTAGATTTGTAAGGCATGAAAAACTGTAAAATTTTAGTCCTTCAAGAGATTTAAAACCACATTTGTAATTAATTTATGTTTAGACAATGATTATTAATTATGTACAACAGAAGGTTACTGAAATAGTACCTGTGAACATGTTTTTAATCTAGCTTTTCTAATAGGAACTATGCTACTGTAAACATTCATAATTAATTCATAATTAAAGATGTAGAGCACAGACAGTCCCGGTTTCCACACACACCAGGTATGGGTGGTTATGGGTCTAGTGTTGGTGATGGGCAACAGGCTGATGATGTGGTATGACTGTCCAAAATGTAAATAATCATAATTTAAGATGTCCACTCAGTGTTTTCAGGCATTATTATTTAAGTAAAAATCTGTATTCTAATCTATATTTTTGAAGAAATACCATGCAGTTGGGAAGTATGATACAGGATCACAAGTAGAACACTGTCAAATAAGTATACTTAATATCTTTTTAAACCAAATAAAACAAGCGAAGTAGGGGTAAATGCTCTGATAACTATACCAATTAGGTTTAAAACAAAGAAACAGCACCAGAGCACTCCACGGCGATCGGACCATACACAGAGAAAACTAGGAGCACATTAAGTAATAGTTCAAGCATGTAGTATAAAATCCAAGGTTTATTGGAATTCCAGGTTAGCGCTTTCACCCTCATGGGCTTCTTCAGACCTTTTACACCTCATAAACATAGTGCTAACATTTATACTAAAGCCTCTATGACATCATTCTTTAATTAAGTAAAATAGTGTTCACCTGTAAGGCTTCATTCAAGAACAGTTTATAAATGTTCAACCACAAAGCAACTTCTAAAGTTAAAGTATACATAAATTAATATATATACTATGTTTATAAAAGTATATATAAAGGTGGTGCAGCGGTAGCATTGTTGCCTCACAGCAAGAGGTTCTCCCGTTCGATTCTCAGCTAGTGTGCAGGGAGTGCCTTCTGTGTGGAGTCTGCATGTCCTCCCCGTGGGTCGAGTGGCGTTCCAAAAGACATGCGTGAATAGGCGTGCCTTCGTTGAAGGTTGGGCGTCGAGCTGGCAACTCGGCACCATGAAAATCTACTGCCGATCATTAGCGTTCTGGAGTTCCGCTGTGGCGACCCCTAACCAGGAAAAGACAAAAGACAACAACAACATATAAAGAATATATAAAAAATATTTAAACATAACAGCATATATAAATATAAAAAATATAAAAAACAAATATATTTAAAAATGTTTACAAATTTTTTTTTTTTAATTTTTTTAAAATGTTATGTATATCAAAACATATGTATGTGTGTATATGCCATGCATCAATAAGATGTTATACAACAAATTATGCCAGGTCATGTAAGAACTGTATATAAAGTACATTTCATAATGAATTCATATAAGAGCTGTATGAGGACTACATTATATGATATATATAATGATGTATACAAATATAATGTCCCATCTGACCTGCAGGTCTTTAACAACTAACTTTCTATTTTTTTAGGGTCGGTTTAATAGGGACTCTGTCGTTCAGTCCAGGTCTCTGATCTGCTCTTAGCATTATAATCCACCTGTCGTCTGTCCTTTCTGTATGGTTCCTTATGTCCCCACCCCTAGAATTGGGTTTGTTTACTTGTAGTACTAGAAATTTGAAGCTGTGTGTGTCATTTGTGTTCATGACATGCTTGGATAATGCATTATGTGGGGATTGGATGCGTATATTATACAGATGTTCACGTATCCTATCATGTAACCTTCTATCAGTTTTCCCCAAATAACATGCATCACAGGCCGTGTACCTAGCTAAGTATGTGACATGCTGAGTGTCACAAGTAGCTGTAGTGTTGAAACAACATCTTTTCATAGTGACAGGTTGTACAAAACTGGTGTCCTCAGATATAAAGGGACAATAATTGCATTTATGACATGGTCTGGTGCAATTTGATGTCTCACCCCTACCAATTGTAGTGGGGACTCTGTGTTGGCAGAATAATCTGTGCAAGTTTGACTTACTTTTACAGACAAACGACTGTCTATCCCCCACTATCTCTTTTAATTTGGGATCTGTAGTGAGGACAGACCAGTTCTTATAAAAAAATCCCTTTCACACTGCTAATGTCTTGTGTATAGTTCAGTAAGACTCTAATTATGGGATGGTTCATCGTCGTATCACTGATTCTAGTTCTCTCTGATGTTCCTTCTAAGTCTACAGGGTTTGCAAAATATGGACGTGCAGATTGAGTTCTAAGATTATATACCCCTTGAATCCCTGAGTATATCTCTTCTGGTGTATAAGCTTTGGCAGCTAGTCTCCCTCGTAATTGATCTAACTCATTCTTAAACCCTTGTTCTGTTGGATTCAAACATGAGGCTCTTATAGCTTGACCTTTCACTATATTGTGGAACACAAAATGAGGATGCATGCTCCCTCTATGTAAGAGGGAGTTCTTGTAGCATGACTTCCTATATACACCTGTATTGAGTAGACCACTGTCTAACCTTTCAATGTATACATCTAAAAATGATATTCATCTATCCGAACTCTGCATGGTAAAATTAAAAAAATTGGTAAAAAAAAAAAACTTCTGTAGTTCATCTTCCGATCCTGCCCATAGGAGGAAAAGGTCATCCACAAACCTAGCATAATAAATAACATTCCTCTTGAAGCTATCTAATGGGAATAGTTTTTCTTTTTCCCAGTCTGCCATCACTAGGTTGGCGTAGCTATTGGTGCATGATGTACCCATAGCCACGCCATCCTTCTGTATATAGACAGTATCATTGAACATGAAGATGTTATTTTCCAAGATTGCCTCTAGCAAACCAGTAATTAATTCAATGTGGGACATGGTATAATCAGTGTTCACCCTGAGTCATCTCCGTATACTTTCTAACCCATGTTGGTTGGGTATAACTGTAAATAATGATTGTACATCAAGAGTCACTAATATGAAGTGTAAATCAGTCTGTAACATACTCACTTTACTGTAAAGGTCCAGCAGAAACTGTTTAGTATCCCTCAGGATATGAGTGAAACTATCTACAACTTTCCTTAGTTGTTTTTCCACATACAAATTGCACCAGACCATGTCATTAATGCAATTATTGTCCCTTTATATCTGAGGACACCAGTTTTGTACAACCTGTCACTATGAAAAGATTTTGTTTCAACACTACAGCTAATTGTGACACTCAGCATGTCACATACTTAGCTAGGTGCATGGCGTGTGATGCATTTTATGTGGGGAAAACTGATAGAAGGTTACGTGATAGGATACGTGAACATCTGTATAATATACACATCCAATCCCCACATAATGCATTATCCAAGCATGTCATGAACACAAATGACACACACAGCTTCAAATTTCTAGTACTACAAGTAATCAAACCCAATTCTAGGGCTGGGGACATAAGGAACTATACAGAAAGGACAGACGCCAGGTGGATTATAATGCTAAGAGCAGATCAGAGACCTGGACTGAATGACAGAGTCCCTATTAAACTGACCCTAAAAAATAGAAAGTTAGTTGTTAGATAAAGACCTGCAGTTCAGATGGGACATTATATTTGTATACATCATTGTATATATCATATAATGTAGTCCTCATACAGCTCTTACATGAATTCATTATGAAATGTACTTTATATACAGTTCTTACATGAACTGGCATAATTTGTTGTATAACATCTTATTGATGCATGACATATACACACATACATATGTTTTGATATACATAACATTTTAAAAAATTAAAAAAAAATGTAAACATTTTTAAATATATTTGTTTTTTATATTTTTTTATATTCATATATGCTGTTATGTTTAAGTATTTTTATATATTCTTTATATATACATTTATAAACATAGTATATATATTAATTTATATATACTTTAACTTTAGAAGTTGCTTTGTGGTTGAGTATTTATAAACTGTTCTTGAATGAAGCCTTACAGGTGAACACTATGTTACTTAATTAAAGAATGATGTCATAGAGGCTTTAGTATAAATGTTAGCATTACTTTTATGAGATGTAAGAGGTCTGAAGAAGCCCATGAGGGTGAAAGCACTAACCTGGAATTCCAATAAACCTTGGATTTTATACTACATGCTTGAACTATTACTTATAGTGCTACTAGTTTTCTCTGTGTATGGTCCGATCGCTGTGGAGTGCTCTGGTGCTGTTTCTTTGTTTTATACTTTAATATCTGTTTATATGGATAAAAAAAATGTGTATTCTGTAATAATCATTTGCCACAAACTGCAGCTCACTCCATATGTAATAGGTACAGGCAAATCCTAAGGCAGCCACAGATAAAACAAAACAAACCATGTGGACTATGGACCACAAGTACCCCACAAGCACTCCTGTAACAGATAAAACCTACATAGATACACAGCTTCCAGTTACTTAAACTATGCTACCTACACAACTTACATCAACTAATGCCTTTAGACGTTGGACCAGAAAAAGGCATATGCTTTGCACCACCATTACAAGATTAAATATATAAATCCCCCCAGACAACGTTTATATTGAAACATGCTTAAACTAGCCTATCCACATGAATGCTTCATAAAACTTGTGCTAAAGGAAACAAGTCTTCATGCACCACAGCCATAACATCTTATCTTCCCACAAAGGATTAAATAATGTATTTAGCCTTAATCTTTTTTTGAATATCAGAAAAAGTGTTTACATTTGATAATTTAATCTATTAGTTTTTACTAGTATAGGAATAGTCATAAACAGGTTTGTTCATTGATTTGTTGACTGATATATAAAGATAACTATTTAAACTATTTGGATTTGTAAGCCGAAGAAGGATTTCATCTGAAGTGTTCTTACATATTAATAAATATTTTATTTGTTTTCCATTTATCAGTGGTTTTGTTTTATTTCATAATTAAAATGTACTTACCAACTGTCCGGGGATAGAGGTGGGTTACTTGCATCGTACAAACCCTCAGTTGTTTAAAGAATGGAGAATGTCCTTCCAGCCATTCTATTGGTAGCAGCATAGCTCACAGAAACGTCAAATGTCTGTATGCCTCTGTCATAAGGCATTGGTCACTGCTTCTCCGAATATCACAGTCCCCTTCCAAGCACTCCTGGCTCTGCAGTAGCTCTAAACTGCTGGTGGATGAAAGATGAATGTTTTTATCCCACCCATTCTAGCTACTCAACAGTTCCTGCATGCAGGTGTAATCAAATTCATTAGGCCAGATTGCAGCATTCAGCAAAACCAGATGTGGTATTACAGCTTATATGGCACTAGTAGTTACAAAATGGCATCTGCAAAGCATATATCTTTTATAATCTCTGCCAGTAAGGTAGCAAAGTGAGTTCACATGTCACACATACATGGATTCTATGCCTCACTGTACTGGCACTTACATGAAATAATTCAGTTAATGTCATGACCAGGGAAAATGAAGGAATGCCACAAAGCAAAGCAATGTATGCTAAACCAGTTTCATCTGACAATTGAGGCTAAGTGACATAGAAAGGCCCCCAAAGACAATAGATAAGGTTAGGTTGAGCAGATTTAGGCAAGGGTTTTTAAAGGCATTTCAAATATATTGATGAGTGAACAGCTATAATTACTATGTATGACATGGTATTCCAAACCTGACAAGTAAGTGCATTCATTTTCAGATAGAACTACACTGGAAAGCTATTTGCCATGTTCCTTTTAGTGAACAAAGTACAACACTGAAATATTTGTGATACCTATTTCTTTATTTGGACACTTGAGTATGTGATGTATCTAAAGTAATAAGTGTCAAGAGCTCTGGTGCTCTTTGTTCATGTATATTTAAGTTAATGCAGTGCAAACAGCACAATTAGCTGGAATTGCTAAAACTGCTGGTGTCAAAGGAAAAAACTTCAAAGACCAATTCACATAAGGTTCAAGTAAGGCACCCTTTATTAACTTGCAGCAAGGAGACAAAGCGTGCTGGCAGAATGGTTTGCCTGGACATTAATAATTAGTATGGCATTTTTATACAGTTCTTTCCATGTTACACAGAAATGTTACTTCTATTGCTGATGTAGTTAGACACAGCTTTCTGTATTGTTCTACAGAAAATGTTACTAGACTTATTGCTGACTAGTTGAGAATAACTGCTGATTTACAAAACATTTGAGAAAAACAACCTGGCCTTGGGGCTTATTTTAGCCCACCACAAACTTTCAATTCTTCAGTTGTGCAGTTCTAATATATGTGTTACATTTTGCCTAGATTCAAGGTACATTTCTAGCTTAGGTACAAATAATGCTGACTACGGTTTATACTTTCAAGCATCCATTGTGCTCCTTATCAAAGCTTCTAACAGCTGTGTACTTTCTCATGGCATAAGCAGAAAATCAATAACTCTTTGTTAAGTCTCATGACAACAGTAGAAATGAAATACTTCTTGTTATTTGCTGACATTAGCAGAAAATAGAATGCTTCTTGTTAAGTTTCTAATAGCTGTGCAGATTCATGCAGTGCGAACAGAATACATGTATTAACCCTTTTAAACCTTGAATGCTTAATGCATAGTACTAATACCTATTTTTCTAACATTTCCCCCCTTTTAAAACTTTTATTCTACTTTCAAAATAAGCATAAACATTTTTTTTTCTTCCCCTAACCTCTTCCTACTCAGGATTTGCAGTTAAGAGAGTCATTCAGTTTAAACCTATGAAAGATTTTTCAATTTTTCAACAATTCTTCAAGTTCAGCACCTTGGTATAAGGTTTCTGAAACTGACATGTCTATAAAGTCTTTAATCAGTCTTTTCATGCAGGGGATGCAGCAGCACAGACATACCACCAGCAGGATCATTCCTACACAGATGGCAATCAGGATGTTCATTAGGATACTGCCCCACCCTCAAACAATCTCTGGAAAAAGTCCATCAATGGATTTGGTCATGGGTTGGTCATAGCCGACACCTGCTGGATTACCTCAAGGTGATTGTCTATCTCATGTTTGTGGTCAGGAATATATGAACAGCACTCCTCCTGGATTAAAATGCAAGTACCTCCTCTCACCGCTAGGGTGAAGTCAAGAGCCATGCAGTTTTGAAGCACTACAGTTCTCATGGCAGTCAGTTCATCAGTCACCAATTCCAGAGCAGAAAAGGTTGCATTGCTCATTATTTCGAGAAGTTTAGACAGTTTTCTCAGTTCCCAGATTGATTTTGTTGCTCCATATGCTGGTAATACACCTGCCCACGAGATGATGGTATCACCCAGGTCAATATGTGACAGTCCATTTTTCCCTAGGTTCACAGCATGATGGTTTTTCCAGCCCGCATTGATTTGCCCCACTGGGTTGGCAGGTTTCTTGATTTCTCATCGAACATTCTGAATTTTCCCCTGAGGTAAAACTGCTGTGTGTCATATGGCCGGAACCAGGTACCCCAAATAACAACTGCCGGACCAATTCTCAGGTAACCACTTATATGCTTTCCTACCACATAAAGAAGTAGCAATCTTCTACTTTGGTAGTAACTTTGCTATGTCCTGGCTCTGGATGAAACATTTTTTTGTCAACTATAATCAGTTGTTTATAGAGGTCAGCATTATGATGTCCTTCAAGGATGCATCTGCAGTCCTAACATATGGGTTGTCCTGCCTCAGGCAGCCCTTCGGTCGGCCGGATTCCAAAGTCTGGGTCTGGCCTCGGCTGATGTCGCACTTCACCCGACGTCATAGCTGCTGTTTATTGGGTATAAAGGCATCAGCCGACGCCATTTTCCTCAGTCTTTCTTGCCGCACGGTGCCCGAAGCAGAAGCTGTTCGCAAGTGCCGGTTGGTCAGATCCAGAGATTTCTACTACCGAAGACTTCTAAAAGCTAAGTACCCGTTGGGGACTCTTTCTTGCCTCAGCCGATGTCAGACAAAGTAAATAATTGTTTAACTTGTGGGAAACAAATACCTCATAAGGATTTCCACTCTTACTGCCTTCCTTGCTTAGGCCCAGACCACGACGTATCAGCTTGTCTAGCCTGTGCTTCCTTCAACCGACGGACACTTAGACGTCGGTCGGAGTTTGCAGAGGAGTTTTTTGGTCCCACTTTTGCATACAAAATGCCGTCGGAGACTCCGACTACTCAATTAGCTAAAAAGCGCAAGGAAAAGGACTGACATTCGCGGCCCACGGTTTCAGCTGAAACCACGGTTAGGCCAACTGCGAGTGTCTCGGTTTCGGCTGAAACCGAGTCCCCGGTTCTTCCTTCGGCCGAAAGCATGCCTCCGATAGCCAAGGCCTCACAGAGCATGGCTAAATCTGCTACTGTATTTACTGCTACAGAAGCAGGCACCCAGGATTTGTCAGACACTATTCCTTTAGACATATCTACCCCTGCACGTGGGGCTGCTAGACCCCCTGCTTCTATGTCTATCAAGGCTTTTGCCAGGGCTAAAGCAGCTAAATCTTCTAAGGCCTTACCTGCTAAAACTCCCTCACATAAGCCTACCTCTAGTTCCCAAATACTCAGCCTGGTTGAGGATCTCATTTCTTTGATCAGGGGATCCCAACCTCACCCAGACAGGGCCTCTCAGCCCCCTCCAGATAAGAGGCCTAGGACTGAACCCCTGGAACCTGTCTCTGCAGACTATTCCTCGGATGACTCAGACATTTCAGACCCTCAGGAAGGCCCATATTCTCCTTTTGAGGATTCTGATGCAGAAGACTCCATTCCTTCTGCTTCTCCTCCTGAAGAATTTTCCTTTGGGGAAACCTTGCATGCTATGAGGGAACACTTCCAATGGCAGGGCCAGGATTTTTCAGATTCAAGGAAAAGGCTAAGGACTTTTTTACACTTACCACAGCATAGGCCTTTAGCCATTCCTCCAGTACTAACAGTTGTTGATGATGCATATAATGATGCCTGTACTGCCCCTGATTCTCTTCTTCCGGCCCCTGCTAAGCCAGACAGATATTACAGGGTCCCGGACACACACTACCATTTGTACAAGGCTCCTGTTGCAGACCCTGAAACCATTTCACAGGGCCCTAAAGGTGTGGCAGCTGCCTCTGCCAAAAACCCTCTTCCCTCTGAAAGGGAATCTAGAGCATTAGAGAGATGGGGTAAAAAGGTTTATACTTCTGCTACTCTTTCGGCCAGGGCCTTGAACTGTCAATTTCACATGATTCAGTACCAGGAATTTTTGTTAGACCAGCTAAATAAAAAACTGGCTTCTCCTGAACCTATAGACCGCAAGTCCCTTCAGGATTTGGTACATAACTCTCAGCAGGACAGTAACCATTTCTTAAAATGTGGCTATGATGTACTGGAGGCTTCCTTTAGATCAGCGATGACTGGAACAGTGATTCGAAGGCATGCCTGGTTAAAAGAACAATCCTTACCAGACCATGTTAAGTCAAAACTTCTAGATGCTCCCATGGAGAAACAAGGTTTGTTTGGCTCCCCTGCACAGGAGGTTCTAAAGAAGGTGGAAGAAAAAGCAAAATCAGTCCAAACAGTCAAGGATTTCTTACAGGTCCAACCTCCGAGGTTTAGCAGAAATTGGCCTTCCAAGAATTGGTCCTTTCCAGACAACTCCAGAGCGCAGAGAGGCAGAAATAGACGTCCAAGAGGCAGAGGTCAATCTAGGGGTGCCTACAGGGGACGTCAGTGGCAACCTACCAACCAGAGAAGTACTGCCACAGATTTAACTACAACCACTTCCACAGGGCAGACACAATGACTTGACTCTGGTTCCGCCTACCAGGGAACAACTGGAAGCACCCTTGGGCGGAAAGCTAGCCTTATTTTCCGACAACTGGCATTGCATTACAGGAGACAAATGGACTTTACAAACAATAGACAAGGGCTACAGGTTTCACTTCCACACTCTACCAAAAAAGAGAGGAATGCCAAACCTACCACCAAGCCAAAAAACAGATGCTCTAAGACAAATCAACAACTTACTAAGGATGAGAGCTATAGAAGAGGTACCACCTATGGAACAAGGCCAAGGATTTTACTCCAGGCTTTTCCTTGTACCAAGAAAAGAAAATCAGTGGAGACCTATTCTAGACTTGTCCACACTGAACACATACCTCATTGTTCCAAAATTCAAAATGCTGACCCTCCAGCAGCTTCTTCCCATGCTGGGCAAGGAGTCTTGGCTGGTGACTCTAGATCTCAAGGAGGCATACCTGCATGTCCCTATATGACCAGATTGCAGAAGACACCTCAGATTTCTTGCAGGATCAGAGCATTATCAATTCTCAGCATTGCCTTTTGGCTTATCTACTGCACCCAGAGTATTCACGAAATGCCTGGCATCAGTAATTGCTCATTGCAGGCTTCAGGGAATTCAAATTTACCCATACCTGGACGACTGCCTAATACAAGCGGACAACAAGGCAAAATTAACAAAAGATTTGAAAAATGTCATACAACTGTTGCAAGCCTTGGGATACACAGTCAACATGCAAAAATCAAGACTAGTACCATCCCAAAGGATAACATTCTTGGGTGCAGAACTGGATACATCAACTCAGATGGCTTTTCTCACAGAAGAAAATCAAAAGCAACTACCAGTCTACTTCATGGCATTAACAACACAAACTCAGCTTACTGCAAGGAAAGTCCTGCAAGCCCTGGGTTACATGGCATCCTGCATAATATTGCTTCCGCATGCCAGGCTGCATATGAGAAAGCTACAATGGTACCTAAGGAATGTATGGTCTCAACACAAGCACAGTCTAGAAGCCCAGATTCCAATAATTCCATGCCTGAAGCAAGAATTCCTGTGGTGGGCTCAAGCCTGTCAGTTGAACAGAGGCTTGCCTTTCCACAAACCTCATCCAAGCCAGACCATCACCACGGACGCCTCAGACCATGGCTGGGGTGCACACATGGTGGACAAGTGTATACAAGGCCTATGGACCCAAGACCAGCTGAATCTACACATAAATCTAAAGGAGATGCTGGTAGTGAAACATGCGATCCAGGCATTCAGACCACTCCTTCAACAGGGTCATCTGCTGATAAGGACGGACAATACCACAGTCATGTGGTACATCAACAAACAGGGAGGTACACATTCATATCCTCTATGCCGGATAGCAATGGACCTGTGGAATGTGGCCCTGAATCTCAACATTCAACTTCAGGCCAGATTTGTACCAGGAAAAGAAAATTCTCTAGCAGACACCTTAAGCAGAACTACCACGGATGCTCACGAATGGATGCTGCATCCAGATATCTTCAAAGCCATAACAAAGAAATGGGGACTACCAGAGATAGACCTGTTTGCCTCCCCACACAACCACCAATTAAAGAAATTCTGCACAAGAGCATACCACCCACTTGCTTGGAGGGTGGACTCCCTTTCCTTCAGCTGGAAAAAACTGACAGCATATGCATTTCCACCTCTTCCCTTGATGTACAAAGTTCTACTGAAGATCAGAGAGGATCAGCCAAGAGTAATCCTGATAGCTCCAGACTGGCCGAGGCAACATTGGTACCCACTACTGAGAAGCATGTCTCGGACACACGCATGGCCTCTACCTCTATGTCCCTTACTTCTAACACAGGACAACTACAAGATCCTACATCCAAACTTGAAAACACTGCAGCTAGCTGCTTGGAATATTGCATAACACAAAATAACCAGGTTTATCTCAGAGGGTTAAGGACATTATCCTGGAGGCACGCAGACCCTCCACAAGGAAAACTTATTCAGCCAAGTGGAAAAGATACCTCATTTGGAGTGCAGCAAAGGGAGAAAATGTCTCATTGGCAAACATAGCACACATCCTCGAATATTTAGCAGAACTGTTCCACAATGGCCTGTCTTACTCCTCCGTTAAGATTCATGCATCAGCAATTTCAGCAGAATACAACATGGATCCTCCTGTCTTCTCTCATCCTCTACTCAGGCAGTTCTTGAGAGGAATCAAAAATGTAAAACCTCCAAGGAAACCACCTTTACCTACATGGGATCTCAACTTTGTGCTGGAAAAGTTAACACTTCCCCCTTTTGAACCAGCAGCAACAGCAGAATTACAGTTCTTGTCTTGGAAAACTGCTTTCCTGCTAGCAATCACTTCAGCAAGAAGGGTATCTGAGTTACAGGCATTAATGGCAGTACAACCCTTCCTTATCTTCCATCAGGATAGAGTCTCTCTGAGAACTAACCCTACCTTTATGCCAAAAGTGGTCTCCAGAGTATCATTGAACCAAGCGATTCATTTACCTACTTTCTTCCCCAACCCACAGAACAGGGGGGAAAGACTGCTACATACCTTGGATGTGCACAGACAATTACGCTACTATCTGGACAGAACTAAGACCAGCAGAAAAACTGACCAGCTTCTGGTAGCATATGCAACAGGAATGCAAGGAAAAGCAATTCCAAAACCGACAATCTCAAAATGGATAGGAAATTGCATTCGATTTTGCTACTCTTTTCATGGAAAGACAACTCCTGAAAATATCAGACATCATTCCACAAAAGCTACAGCCACCACTACAGCTTTCCTACGAGGAGTGGCTACCAAAGACATTTTAGAAGCTGCTACTTGGAGCTCCGTGCATACATTTGCCAAGCATTATAATCTTCCCTTATACTCTAGATCCCGAGCAGGTTTTGCAACTGCTGTTTTGCAAGGGATCTTAACTACACCATCTTTATCTTAGTGCCTCCTCCCCCAGTTTGGCTATGGTATTCTACCCATATGTTAGGACTGCAGATGCATCCTTGAAGGACATAGTACAGTTTTGTACCTACCATAAATGTAGATGTCCGATAGGTATACATCTGCAGTCAGGATTACCCACCCTCCTTCCCCTCTGTGGTATTCCTAGGGTATTTACCCCTCTTTTAGCTAGCTGGGGGAATCTATTATGGTGTATTTGTTTGTATATATGTATATATATTTTTATATTGTTTGCTCTCTACTGTTTGGAATTATTTGCATTTATCCAAATTTAGCCTTCCTAGAGGGCACCTGGCATCTGGGGCAAGAAACACTGAGGAAAATGGCGTTGGCTTATGCCTTTATACCCAATAAACAGCAGCTATGACATCGGGTGAAGTGCGACATCAGCCGAGGCCAGACCCAGACTTTGGAATCCGGCCGACCGAAGGGCTGCCTGAGGCAGGACAACCCATATGTTAGGACTGCAGATGCATACCTATCGGACATCTACATTTATGGTAGGTACAAAACTGTACTTTTTACTTCATCAGTTGTCCTATGCATCAGTTCAAAAAATGAATTATAGCTGGTGTTGCAATAGGAACCTGTGTTATCAGTTTTATTGTAGCATCTATAGGGAACAGTCACATTGCAATTGCTCCAACCCACCTGAACTGTATCATTTTTGTAAAAACACACAGTCCCCTTCTGTCGAACAGACAAGTGTAATTCTACTTTATCTTGCAATGTGACATCTGATGTATCATAGACTAAGTTTTCCCAGGTCTTATTGGCTCCTAGGGGGGCTGAAGTTAACAATAACCCCCCCCCCCGTATGCTGTTGGCAAAGCTGTGCAAATCCAGCAATTCGAAACATTGAAGGTCTCAGCATACACATATTTGATTGCCTGGTAAGTGTTGAAGTTTGGGTGCCACTCTACGTGCAACTCTCCACGCTTATTCAGTTCAGTTTGTGTGGCTGGGAAAAGGAATGGCCACAACAAAAAGATTATTGTCACTAGTACAGTCAACAGGATGATTATGCAATACTTCTGAGGAAACTGTTGTTCTGCATTCCTGTTTTCTCCAACTCTTCCGAATAGGTACATCTGGAACTTACTGGATCCTGTCATCTTTATTTCAGACATGTGTTCTTACTCTCTGCCCTAATAGGACCTTCAGCACCACTGGTTTCTTCACTGGGGGTTGAGACAGATCAGTCCTATTGATCTGACCCCCCTCTGTAGCCAGACTTTGTGCTGAGGGCCCTGATGGACAGGTAAGATTTTTGTCCAGTTCAAAGTTTTTAACTAGTTTGCAGTGCATCAGGTGGTTCCACGAAGCTCGCTCTGCTATCTTGACTGCAGTGGGTGTCGAAAGAAGCACCTGGTATGAACCTTCTCACCTTGGTGATGACCAATTCTTCTTTTTTATGGCCTTTATCCACCCCCAGTCCCTAGGTTTCACTGCCACCTCTGATGTCTCGGTTTGCTTTCTATCTGAAACAGAATTTGACTGCAACAGATGTCTAGAATTCATGACTTTCTTCATATATTCAGCTAGTGTAAAATCAGCTTCCTGGTCTGAGGACATGAGAAGTTTCCACTAGGGTGTATAATAAGCCCTTCCAAATAGTTTTTCAAAAGGAGTCAATCCTTTTGCAGTCAGAACAGTTCTCATGCTCAACAGCGCCAGGGGCAAACAATACAGCCAATTCTTTCCTGTCTCAGCTATTAACTTTCTCAATTTGTTTTTTAATATACCATTATGCCTTTCAACTAGCCCTGCAGATTGCGGATGGTATGCACAATGATTTTTTAGAGAAATACCAAAATGCTTACTTAACTGCTGTATGGTTTGGTTTACAAAGTGTGTACCATTGTCATTGTAGATCCTTTCCGGAATGCCAAATCTAGGGATGATTTCTTTGACAAGTACTTTTGTTACCATGGCTGCATCTGGATTTTTGGTTGGAAAGGCTTCCACCCATCTGGAAAACATATCTACAATGACAAGACAATACTTCTTATTTTCACATTTGTTCAGTTCTATGAAATCCATACAGATAGTATGAAATGGATATGGTGGTGTAGGGAAACTCCCTTGCTTGGGCTTTAACGCCCCTTGTGCATGATGTTTGTTGCAAATTTGACACGTCAAACAGAATTTTTTAGAGTAGTTTGTAAATCCGTACGTTGTGAACACCTGGTTTACCAGCTGTACCATCCCCCCTGTTGAGACATGGCACTGCCCATGGCTCAACAAAGCTGCATATCTAAACAAATTAGATGGTAGTATCGGTTTCCCTTCTTTAGAGATGTACAGCCCCTTTTCGAGAATTGCTCCTTGTTTTACCAATCTTTGTTTTTCAGCTTGCGTAGTGAGTGTCTGCATTGTTTTTAACATTTCTAAGTCTAAAATCTCAGAGGGTTGTAGTTCCTCATTTAAAAGAAATACTTCAGAAGCTGCTTGTTTTGCAGCTGTATCAGCTCTTACATTACCTTTTGAAATCCTATCTTGTTGCTTGGTGTGAGCTGTGCATTTACAAATGGCTATTTTCTGAGGTAATTGAATAGATTCTAAAATATCTAAAATAAACTGTGCATGATTTATAGGTTTGCCAGTAGATGTTATCATTCCTTGGTTTTTCCACTGTTGCGCAAAAACATGTACAGTAGAAAAAGCATACTGGCAGTCAGTAAAAATGTTTACACATTTACCCTTTACTAAGATACATGCCCATGTCAAGGCAATCAATTCTGCTGCCTGTGCAGATACGTTGTGTGGTAAAGGTTTTGCTTCTATAATCTCAGTGTCAGAAACTACTGCATATCCTACTAGGTTCTGTCCTGCAGGACCCCTTTTGCATGAACCATCCAAGTAGTATGTCACCTCGGCATCATCCAAGGGGGACATCCGTGAGATTTTTTCTAGGTAGTGTCTTTTGCTCAATTACCTGCAGGCAGTGGTGTGGTGTGCCGTCTGCAGGGGTTGGGAGCAGAGTAGAAGGGTTCAAAGTCATGCATCGCTCAATTGTCTATGTGAGGTTGGCTCAATAATATAGTCATACAGGAAAGATGCCTAGCAGGGAAAAGATATGCCACCTTCTCTTGTAGTAAAATAATCATGACTGCATGAGGCACTCTCAAACTGAGAGGGTGGAATAAGACTACTGAGGCCAAAGCCTGTACTGCCATTGCAGCTGCAACTACTGCTTGTACACAGTGGGGTAAGGACCGTGCCACTGGGACTAGTTGTGATGAATAGTAAGCAATAGGGCATTGCTTATCCCCATGCTGTTGTGTTAACACTGATGTCATATAACCTTGCTTACAATCTACAGTTTGGAAAAAACGTTTATGGTAGTTTGGTAATCCTAGAACTAATGAGGATGCTATTAACTGCTTCAGTTTGCAGAAAGCAGATTCTGCTTCTGGTGTCCATTGTAACAAATCCTGTGCTGCCATAGGCTTTTTATATATGAGGTCAGTCAGAGGTGCAGATTCCAAAGCATAGTTTGGAATCCAGCTCCGGCAAAAATTAGTTGTACCCAGGAAGGACATAATTTCCTTCTTGGTAGTGGGTTTTGGTGCTTGAGTCTCTGGTATATTTTGTAAGGCATTCTCTTCCTCCTTTAATAGGAGTGCTAATCAGCTGTCCTTGCTAGACTGCAAGTGCACGGCTGGGTGGGTCTGAGTTATCCAATTCAACTTCTGTATTTGTATTCCCTGTTCTGATAGTTCTAATTCTGTCTGCTTCTCCCATCTCGTGACTTTTTCTCCTAGGTCTGCCCATTCTATATTTTTGTTCTTGGTTAAGCTAACATGTGGTAATCGATTAGATTTATAAAGTGTAAAGAACTCCTGGGGCAATGAACAGCTGGCTACACTGTTCCCTTCTGTGTCCCAGTACAGGTTATGTAATATCAATCTGTTTGCATGATTTTTAAACAATTCTTGCTCCTATTCCTTGTCAGGTCCTGGTGTGTTACAATAATACAGGGTACAGTGCAACAGGTGTTGCTTATCAATGTCAAGGGAGGGGAACTTGCTGATGGCTACATTCATTAATTCTTCGGTCACAGTCCCTGGTCCAGTCGTAACCAAGTCCTGGCTGTACCAATAAAACATTTCATGCTTCGATTGCACTGCAAAGGTATCAATTTGTCGCTGTGCTTCCATACCCTGCATGGTTGGGACTACTGCTATACTGAATAGTTGCATGAGGTCTCTGCCCAAGAGGTTTACTGTGCATTTTGCAGAAACAACAATTTTGCTTTTCTGAGTCAATCCTGAAACTGGATCAGTTATTGCAATATTACGGGAGAGGGGCTCCTGATACAGCTCTCCATTAGCTGCTTTTACCAGTATGTAATCAGGTGACTCCGTGTTTTCTGGCAGTTTGGAGGGCTGTATCAGGGTTCGTGATGCCCCTGAATCACACAAGAATTTGACTTCCCTCCCTTCTACCAAGAGTGTAACTTTTGGTTTCGTGTCTGCTAAATAGAGCTCCAAGCTCAATAAAGCTAGGTCTAATATTTCATTTTCTTCATTGTCTCTAACTTCTTGCACTTCCTCTATATCTTCTGTCACATCCTCTACTCCCTCTATCACATTCTCATTTGTCCTTTCTTCGCTAACCCCTTCTAGTGATTCCTGACTACCATATAGTCAGTCCTCGCCCTCCTTGTCTTCCGTGGTTGCCTTCTTGTTTTTCCTGCAATCTTTTGCCAAGTGTCCCTTTTTACCGCATTTGAAACATTCACCCCTTTTCTTTCGCCCTTCAAAGTCCTTTGATTGCTGATCAGATTGTTTGTTTCCCTGTGCATTTTTCTTGCCCTTTTTCCTGGACTGTACTACATAAACTTCTGCTCCATCTTCTACAGAAAATACTTGAGCTTTCTTTTTTTTTTGCTATTAAAATGCCTTTCGGCATGCCTAGCATATTCAAGTAATGACTGTAACCTGCTTGTACGATGTTCTGCCATGTGTTTTGTAATAAAACTGCATATAGGTGCAATACTGCCCTTTAAAAATGCATTCTTTAACTGCTGTTCATATGGGGAATCTTGTGTTTGATCTTCAGGAACCTGCATTCCACAGTGGTTATTAAAACATTCCAATAGTCTGGCATAATACCGGTCAATAGTTTCACCTTCTTGTTGGATGCATTGATTAATGCAAGTCCAGTCTGCCCTAGGCTTCCATTTTTCAGAGATGCGGTCTGTAAGACCTTTTACTCTGTTGTCTAATTCTGCGCTGCTATGTGGGAGGGGTCTTTGTGCAGCATCACAGGGATTCCACTTGCCACTAATCATGTGCCAATCTGGCCCCACAATTTGTCTAACTACTTTTTCTACCTCTTCTCCGTTTAGGTTATAGCTCAGCCTCATTCCTTGCAAATCTTCTGAGAATTTTCTAAAATTAACTTTTGGATGGGGAATTCCCTCAGTGGCTTTCCGGATATCCTCCAGAGTCCAAGGTCTATACACTAAAATAGTTGGGTCTTGATTATCTTGTCCTGCCTGAGGATTGGGTACTTCTATAAGTGGGCATATTTCTTCTTCACTCATAGATCGTGAATTCTTAACCATTTGATATAACTCAATGCCTTAATTTGAGTTACCCGCCCTTGTTCGAGACCTGGTCCGGATGGGATCTCTAATATACAGTTTTATTTTCATAATGCCTCTTTCTTCAGTGACCACAGGATATCGTGGGGGTGGACTAACCTGTTCACTTGCTTCATATTCTGGTAAGGGAGGCGGAGGGGCCAATGCTATTACTAAGTTATTGTCCTCCTTATCTAAAAACATTGTTTTTGAATTTTTGTTCTTTTGTTCCCTATGGTTTACTTCCTCAATCCACCTGTGTGCCTGAGGAATTCCTAATTTACGTTGCTTTTTTACCCAACCTTTGGAATCGGTTTTGAGCTGTTTGATAAGTTTGATAAGCGAGGATTTTTCTAATTTTCTGTCAAATTCATATTTATTAACCCATTTTGAATAATATTTAATATTGTTGGTGCGCTACGACTGCATGTATTTTGCGTCTTCTGTTAACGGCAGATTTTGGGGTCTTTTTGTGCAATTATTACCCATTTTGTTCTACCCTTTTGATCATTATGTAACTTCTCTTATTTTTAACGTGGTACCACAGATTTTGTTATAGTCTCTTCAGAATGACTGCCTACTTATTCTGTTTTCTCCTAATCTATGACAAGACAGTAATCTTTTTTTGTCCCTGACTTGTAAGCAAAAATACAGTCTTGACAAAAACAATACAAATCTAGTCACTGATCTAAAACAGAAAACAGAAAAAAGTAGATTCACCTTACCTGAGCCTATGTGATTGATCAACTGATTCGCGGAGACCAGTCCTTCAGTCGCAGATCAGAAAGTGGCTGGCCTCTTTTGAACAACAATTCAGTCGGAGGGCTTTTCAAATAAGAAGAACCGATTTGGTTTCTTCCCCGTACAGTTTCATAGGTTCATAGGTTCATAGGTTTATACTAGGCTATCTGCCCTGAGGCATTTATAAGCCTAGCCCAGAGTTTTGTGGCTTACGCCACCCCTTATGTTAAAAAATACTGTGCCCATTAGTTTGCTGTGCCTCTGTCCAGCAGTGACACAGAGATGATTCCCGGGGTAAACCTACGATCTCCCATCCACCGGTCAAGATTTCTCTTGAACAGAGCCAGCGAGGTGCTCTGCCTCACATGGACTGGGATTTTATTCCACAACATAGGGAGTCTCTGGGTGACAAATCTATCCCTCCAGCATGTCCTATTTATATCCGTGCTAAGGTTTAAGTCGCTTGCTCTAGTGGATCTGGTAGATTTGGATTTTTGAGGTGGAGCATGTCCATTAATTCCGGGTTGGACATGGCCTTGTATGTCAGGCACAGGTCACCTCTGAGCAGACGGTATGCGACTGAATAGAGCTGGAGTTTCTTCAGTCTGGCAGCATATGACAGATTTTGGAGTCCCTTTATCCTTTTGGTGAGGAACTTTTGGGGTCTCTCCAATTGCTGCAGGCGTCGGGTGAGATACATCCCGAATGGGGCATTGTACTCGATCATTGGTCTGATAAGTGAAGAGTACAGGGGAACAATGACCTCACTTGATCTGGATGTGAATCCCTTCATGATCAGGTGGGCAATGTAGAAGGTTTTTCTAACCACTTTAGCAATGTGAGTGTCAAAAGAAAGGCCACTGTCAACCTGGGTCCCCAGGTCCCTGATAACCTCTTCTGTGCTTAGTGGATTGTCACCTATATGGTAGCTTGGGGTTACCTTGTTTTTCCCGAAGGGTATGACTATACATTTTTTGGCATTTAACTTCAGGCCATGGCTCTGGCACCAGCTATCAGTTTCCGTGAGACCCCTCTGAAGGATATCTGTGTCCGATGTACTTTCCACTATGGCTCCCAGTTTGCAGTCATCTGCAAACTTTGTCAGCCATAGTCCTCCTATGTTTGCCTGTACTTCTGAGAAGTAGATGCCGAACAACAGGGGCCAAGGACTGAGCCCTGTGGGACACCACTTGTGACCGGCTTGGAGTCTGACATGGCGCCAGCTACTCTAACCCTGTGGGTTCTGTCCATTAGCCAGTTTGCAACCCATCTTGTGACATATGGGTTTACATTTAAGCTGGTAAGTTTCTCTATAATACCAGTGGGGTATTGTGTCAAAGCTTTGCAAGGTCAAGGTAGGCTGTATGGACTGCCTTTCCCTCATCAATGGCCTTGGTGACTGTTTCGAAGAAGTCGACCAAGTTCAAAAGGCATGATCTGCCCTTGACAAAGCCAAACTGGGTTGGGTCCAATGTCTGCAAGTCCCCTATGTCTTTGTTTATGAGTTCCATTATGATCCTCTCCATAGCTTTGCAGACCAGGCTTGTTAAGCTTATGGGGTGGTAATTACCAGGGTCCGTAGAGGCACCGCCTTTGTGGAGTGGGACCACAGTTGCCATACGCCACTCCTTGGGCACGTATCCTGTGGTAAGGCTAAGATTAAACAGCTGCCTTATGTGCGGATTTAGTTCCTCATTGAGTTCGTGTAGCACACAGCCGGGGACACCATCTGGTCCCATTGATGCTGTGTTTTTAGCTTTAGAGAGAGCAGCTTTCACCTGCACATTGGAGATGTCTGGGAGGCTGCACTCCACTGGGATAGTTATCTCTCCTTTTGGGGGGGGGGTGACGTTTGCACTGAACCTGTCTGCCAGTATGTTGGCAATGTCTGTGGGTTCAGTGATTTTTGTATCATTTTGGACTAATTCTAAGCATATCTGGGAGTTTCCACCCAGGTTTCTAACATAGCTGAAGAAGGCCTTATGATTGTCTTTTGAATCTATGGCAATTTTTCTCTCAAAGTTGGCCTTGGATGATTTTATGAGTGCTCGTATTTTTTTACTAATAATGATCAAAGGTGTCTTCTCTTTTATGGATTTTGCTCTATCATGTAACAGCTTTCTCCTCTTATTGTAAAGTTTGTTTATGGCTGGGGTCCACCAGACTGGACATTTGCCCTTGGTGGAAAGAGTCTTGGTTTTATTAGGGATTGTCTGATCCATGCAGTCCTGGAGGTGTTCGTAGATGGCATTTGTAAGGGCTTCCGCAGCTTGGGTTGTGGTTTCCACTGGCTCGGGGGCCTTGAAGGATACCACACCAGTCTTGAGTAGTGTGAAGTTTGCTTTAGAGAAGTTCTTCACTGTGGTCTTTTTTGTTTGGGGTGGGGGCGGGATGTGGATATCCAGTGAGATTAGTTTATGATCTGATCTCACCAATGAGGGATATACTTCTGGTGTGGAGCATTTTGTCCCCATGTTTGTGATGATGAGATCTAGTATATTTTCTCCTCTTGTGGGAACGGTGACTAGTTGTTCCATGGCATTTGAATTTATGAACTCCAGGAACCTTTGGGCTAGAAAGTTTGGGCTTGAGTAATGTTCCCAGTCTATATTCGGGTAGTTGAAGTTACCCAAGGGCCCGTCTGATCCGAGGTGAAGAGAGGGTTCCGGTCCGAAGGACCAATCTGTCAAAGAAAAAAACTTCAAAGACCAATTCACGTAAGGTTCAAGTAAGGCACCCTTTATTAACTTGCAGCAAGGAGACAAAGCATGCTGGCAGAATGGTTTGTCTGGACATTAATAATTAGTATGGCATTTTTATACAGTTCTTTCCATGTTACACAGAAATGTTACTTCTATTGCTGAAGTAGTTAGACACAGCTTTCTGTATTGTTCTACAGAAAATGTTACTAGACTAATTGCTGACTAGTTGAGAATAACTGCATATTACAAAACATTTGAGAAAAACAACCTGGCCTTGGGGCTTATTTTAGCCCACCTCAAACTTTCAATTCTTCAGTTGTGCAGTTCTAATATATGCGTTACATTTTGCCTAGATTCAAGGTACATTTCTAGCTTAGGTACAAATAATGCTGACTACGGTTTATACTTTCAAGCATCCATTGTGCTCCTTATCAAAGCTTCTAACAGCTGTGTACTTTCTCATGGCATAAGCAGCAAATCAATAACTCTTTGTTAAGTCTCATGACACTAGTAGAAATTAAATACTTCTTGTTATTTGCTGATATTAGCAGAAAATAGAATGCTTCTTGTTAATTTTCTAATAGCTTTGCAGATTCATGCAGTGTGAACAGAATAAATGTATTAACCCTTTTAAACCTTGAATGCTTAATGTATATTACTAATACATATTTTCTAACAGCTGGCAATACAGTGGGATAGTTATTTTTATTTATTTATTACATTTGTTTACCGGGTAGTGTTCGACTGGGCCAGGGGCCCGTTTTCAGAGGAGACCTGGGGAGAAAAGCTCCACAGTAGTACAAAACAACAAATTTTGCAAGCAAATCAGACCTTTATACAGTACAATTGATAGAGCAATACAAGCAATAGTATAAACCAAACAGTTACACAATACAGTACTGGGATATTTTAAAACAAGACAAATAAGGCAACAGAGGATAGTAGTTATGATGACAACAGAAACAGAAGTGGGTTAATAGTTATCCAGGAGAGTGGCAAGAGCACAGCCAGTGATTAGTCAGGTGTTAATTTGGGTGTACTTTGAACTGATAATGAGTCGGTTTTTTGCTATTGTCTCTGGAAGAGTGTTCCAGAGTTTGGCTATTTTGTGTGAGTAGAGGGAGTCGCCATGATAGCTGTGGAAGTTGGAGACCTTGAGTAAAAGTTTGTTAGAAGATCTGAGAGGTCTAAGATTATTGCTAGGTTGGACTAGGTGGGAGATTGCAGTGCAGTCACTGGGGAGATAGATTATATTGTGGGCTAAGGTTAGCTGAATAAGTGATAAAAAGTTGGGGAACTCTAGAGCCAGTTTAATTGTGAGATAACTGCACAGTGGTGAGATCTGTGGGGTTGATTGGTGGCATATTTAGCAATCTTGTTGTAGCATGATTCTAGGTTGTTGGGGTCCGATTTTTGAAGATTAGTGAATATGAGAGAACCATACAGGAGGGTGGATAGCAGGTGTGTGCGAGCAGTGGCTACCCTGGCATTGGGAGTTAGATATGGTTTGTCCCAGTATACGGTGCCTAGTCTGATGTGGACTTTTTTGATAGTTTGAGCAATATGCATATCAAATTTGAAGTTCTCATCTATGGTAACACCTAAAAGTTTAGTGTGGTTTGTGGGTACTATCTTGATTCCATTTGCTGAGGTGAGTGAGAAAAGGGGCTGGGGAGGTTTTTTTTTTTTTTTGTTATTGAAGACTATAATTTTAGTTTTGTTGGGATTTAAAATACGTTGGTGTTGAGAGAGGTATGTTTCAATGCCCTGAAGAGATGATTGCATTTTTAGTTGGAGTTCTTGGGGTGAGGGGGCGGAGCAGATAAGCATAGCATCATCGGCATACTGCACTATGGAGGTTTGATGAGTAGCTGAACTAAGGTTGTTTGTGAATGGGATAAAGAGAAGAGTACCGAGTATAGACCCAAGGGGTATGCCTATGGAGATGGGGAGTAGGGGGAAAGAGAGTTTTCCCATTTTGTAGCCTGTTGTTGATTGGAAATATAGCTATGGAACCAGGTTAGTAATGATGGATTGAGGCCATATGAAGACAGTTTATTAGTTAGTATAGTTGGTGGGTTACAGTGTCAAAGGCTTTGGACATATCAAGAAAGATGGAAGAAACATGATGGCCTTCATTCATGAGATGATGGATGGTGTTAGAGAAGATTAGGAAGGCTGTGTTGGTACTATGTTTAGGCCTAAAGCTGTGTGGGTACTGGAGAGGAGGTTATTGTTAAGGAAGTAGCTAATGAGTTGGTTGTGGATACATTTTTCTAGTATTTTTGCAAAGGGGATAGGATGGCTATGGGTCGATAGTTAGTTCTTTGGAGGGTCCACCGTTGTGGAGGGGTATAATGTGAGATATTTTCCATAGAAGTGGAACAAATTCTTCTTTAATAGAGGGGTTAATGAAGATTGAAATGAGGTAAGCAATGGAAGGAGTGGCAAGTTTTAGAAATTAATTTGGGAATTTGTCTGCAGCTATGCAGCAAGGTTTAAGTTTGGTTAAGAGAGCCTTTATATGGTTAATTGTATGGGTGTGAAGGAGAAGAGGTTGTGAATATATGGGGTAGGGGTGGGGACAGAAACTGGCTAGGTTGGTTGGTTGTGTAGTAGGGAGTTGACAGTGTTTATGAAGTGTGAGGTGAATTGAGTTGAAATAGGGTCAGGGTTGTTTGAGGTGACAGGGGGAGTGGTAATGGTACATCCTGGGTTAATGAGCTGGTTTATGGATTGCCAGAATTTTTGGGGGTTGTTTTGGTGTTTTTGTTGAGAGGCTAGGAAGTACGTTTGTTTGTCTTTTTTGATCTGCTTCTTTGTTAAGTTTCTTAGTTGTTGAAAAGTTAAGAAGTCAGTTTTGTCTTTGGATGAATGGTATGTTGACCAGGCTTTATCTCTGTGCTTCATTAGTAGTTTGGTATCTTTGGTTAGCCATGGGAGGGGCTTAGTTTTAGTATGTACTTTTCTAGTGGAGGCCAGAATATTTAGGATTGTAAGGAAGGTTTCATTAAAGTACTGAACAGCAGCATCTAACTGTAGGTGTTTAAGTGGTGTCCAGTTACATTGTTGGAGTACGAGGTTAAAATTAGTAGGGGAGAAGTGGTTCTTGGTAGTGATATATTTGTAGATAGTGTTGCCTTGTGTATGCATGCGCCTTCTATAAAGGAAGGTTGGAGAGTGATTGCTAAGCAAGTCAGGTAGGCACCCAGCTAGGTAACTTAGGTTAGGTTTGTTAGGATCCAGTCTAATGTTGACTGCTTGTTGGAGTGTTTGTCTATATGGGTTAGACATATTATTATTTGGGTGAAGTTGAAGAGATTAACAAAGTTGGATGGGTTATTTGATGTGCAGGTGTGCCAATCTAGGTTAAAGTCACCAATCACAATTGTTTCTTAGGAGAATTTGGTAGCTGCCCAGTATAGTAGGTTTTCAATGACGGCAAAATTATTGCCGGGGGGGGGGGTAGATAGGTGGCTATAACAATTACAGCTTTGTCAGTGTTGATTTCAAGGTGGTTAGTATTTTATTGTTGGGTAGATCAGGAGGGGTGCAGGTTAGTTGCATGACTTTGAGGGTGTCTTTAAACATAACAGGAACACTACCTCCACGTTTAAGTCTGTATAGTCTTACAATGTTATAGCCTGTTGTGAGAATTTCACTGTCCTTAATGTGGGGCTTTAACCAGGTTTAAGTTATTGCAGCTATATCTAGCGAGTAGGTTGCTAGGGTAGCATGGAATTCGCTGGTTTTATTTAAGGTGCTTTGGAGGTTGAGATTTAAAAGGAGCAGATCAGAGTTAGAGGCTTTGTGAAAGGGGAGGTAGGGATGGAACTGTGTGCTAGAATGAATACAGGTTGTAGGAAGGGGACAAGAGGAAGATGGTACATGCTGATGGTTGATGTCACTGGGACCTGGGTTAGGATGGATGTCAGCTCAGAGTTTAATTTGTGTAATAGAGTGCAGTAGAAGGAGTTTACATTTGATTGTTAGTTTGTGATATTTGTAGGCTGGGGAAATAGGGTGGTGAGTGTGCAAGTGTTTGATAGGTAAGAGGAGAGAGGTTGTGTGATTAAAGAGTTGTGGGTTAATGCTACTATAAGCATGGGATTGTGAGTGAAGTGTGGATAGTGGTAGTATTGGTGAGTGTAGATTTGTGACTTGGTATGGGTGGAGTGAAATGCAGTTGTAGGTGAGGTAAAGAAAGTGGGTAAGCAGAGTATTAGTAAGAATGGAGAAGAGGAAGTGCATGGTATGTGGGTGGAGTGGATGAGTAGAGTGGATGAGATAAGGGGGGGTGGAGTGAGTAGGTGAGGATAGTGAGGATTCTTGGAAGGTGGGTCAGGGTTGGCTGGGTTGTGTGGGGGTGTGGTTTGGTTAGGTATAAATGCAATGAAAGTGGGGGTGGGTAGGAATGGGGTAAGGTAGGGGAGATGAGTGAGCCTGAGTGTAGCGAGGGCAATGGAGCGAGTTAGTGCAAGTCTCAGACAGCTGCTGCGGATGAAAAAAACAATCTCCAATACCAGGAAAGGAAGACAAGTCTGCAGAGGAGCCAGTATGTAGGTAATGGAGTAGACTACGCTGACTAGGACTGAAAGAACTAGCAAAACAAACAGATGGTGAAAAGGGGACTATAGAAAGAGATAATTAGACCTTGGGAGAGTTGTAAAGATGTAAGGCAAAGTGGAAAGAAGTTAAATTATTAAGCCAATACAAAACCGGGAAACACCAGTAGGTAGCAAAGGGCCAGAAGCATTGGAATTAAGGCAACAGGAAAAGCTGCAGGGAGGTGGAGACAGGGCAAGAGACAGAATTGAATTAATGGGGTTTATTAGATAGGAGATATGGGTGACTGCCATTCCAGGTAGCATGCTTCCTTACAGTTAAAGAGAAAAGAACAGTTTAATAGAAAACCTGAACTATTTAAGGCAATGGATAATGTTGAGACATACTTAGTTACAATTGCAGAAGAAGGGTTTCTGTTTAGTTTCTACAGTAATGATATGTTACAGACATAGCTATTTGTTACTGCATACTGCAGTACACTAGTAATGTAGGTACATTCCACTCAAAACAAGGAGAGCCAGAAATAGTACAGTAAACATGACAGGCCTGACCATCAGTACAATGTGCCCTAGGAGACACATTAGGTGTATTGTACATGGCATGGACTGACCAGCATTACAATGTGCCCCAGGAAACACGTACTGAATGCCTTGGTGTAGGTGCACTTGTTATGTAGCTGACATATAGCACAGTTTAGAAGCAGCATTAACATTGAGTATATTGGGAACAGTGTTGCCAATAGACTTTCTCCTTACCCAAACAGGTCAGTAACTAGGGGAGATGTAGCCCGTAAGACCTGCTCCCTGATAAGTACTGCTAGTGTGGCATGATAAAACTGTAGCAGCCACATGCACACTGGAATTGCTGTTAGTGTGCCACATGAGTCAATTGATGCACAAGAGTTACAGAGATAACACAATTCTTTGTATCTGTAAGTATACCATGGCCACAACACCAAACAGGGCAGGTATGCAGGGATGCAAATGATCATGTCCACAACACCAAGCAGGGCAGGGATGCAAAATGACCGAGTCTGCAACACCAGGCAAGACAGGAATGCAAAACCATGCTCACAAGACCAGGCAGGTCAGGTTTGCAGGGGTTCAAAAGGACCATGTCCATAACACAAGGCAGGGCAGATATGCAGGGATGCAAAATGACCATATCCACAACACCAGGCAGGTCAGGTATGTTGGGATGCAAAATAACTGTGGCCACAACACCAGGTAGGGCAGGTATGCACGGATGCAAAATAACAATATACACAATGCCAGGCAGAGATGCAGGGATGCAAAATGACTGTGGCCACAACACCAGGCAGGGCAGGTATGCAGGGTTGTAAAATGAGCACGTCCACAACACCAGACAGGACAGGTATGTGGGATGCAAAATGACCAAATCCACAACATCAGGCAGAGCAGGTATGCAGGAATGCAAAATGACCATGACCACAACACCAGGCAGGGCAGGGATGCAGAGATGCAAAATGACTATGACCATGACCA
Organism: Protopterus annectens; assembly: GCF_019279795.1. Classification (NCBI taxonomy): domain Eukaryota; kingdom Metazoa; phylum Chordata; order Ceratodontiformes; family Protopteridae; genus Protopterus; species Protopterus annectens. The sequence goes on from NC_056743.1 coordinate 1,776,227,765, forward strand.
CAACACGAGGCAGGGCAGGGATGCAAAATTATCATGTCCACAACACCAGACAGGGCAGAGATGCAGGGATGCAAAATGATCACGTCCACAACACCAGGAAGGGCAGGTATCCATGAATGCAAAATGACCATATCCACAACACCAGGCAGGGCAGTGATGCGAGGATACAAATGACCACATCCACAACACCTGGCAGGGCAGGTATGCAGGGATGGAAAATGACAACGTCCACAACACCAGGCAGGGCAGGTATTGATGGATGCAAAATGAGCAACAACTTTGACAATAAGAACATCTGTGTCATTATGTAAGTTACAAGGGAAAACAGAATGATTATGAGCTGAGATGATAGTCACTGTTATTTAACTGAACAAGTCTGCCATTAGTGGCGTATGGAAGGGAATAATCATGCCAAGAAAAGGTACAGGGTGCTAAGCCTAGTTTGCAATGCTTCTGGAAGTGTATTACATCAGGACCTATTCCTCAAGCAAGATGAGTTCTTGTCTACCATTGGTGAGAAGTCACAGAACTTGATGTCATATTTGGATCTGATAATGTAGTGGGTGTTTCCTGTGTTCCAACAGATAGGTCCATCATGCTAGTCACCATTAAATGCATACTTGTATGTAAGTGTGCATATATGTGTGTGTGTCTATACCTTGTAGAATAATTAACATTTCTTGGAGTATTACCGATTCCAGTAATGCCCTCTCACTAGCTCATTGACTGTGAGTTAAACACTTGATCTGTATCATGCATAACAACCTAAAGTTAGCCAGACATGTATGCAGACTCCAGCATACGAAGTACTGACATAATGTGTGCCCAGTGCTCACCTAATACATGTCTGAACAAGTACCTCTGGGATGCTGATATACTAAACAAAAGATATTGAGCCAGCAAAACAGTGAGACTGGAATCAAATAATATTTATTAATTCAGTATAAAACAAATGACCAAACCGGTTTTGGCTGGTAACCAACACAGCCTTCCTCAGTGTAAAATCAAATACATATTCATTTGTCTTTTATACCTGCATATCAACCAATACTAATCCCCATTGGTTATTCTAAAATTGCTCATTTAGTCCAGGTGGGAACAACCCACCTAACTTAACAATCCATTTTTTCTCTTTGGAGTCCAAAATGGAATGCAACCCTGTTTTATTTGATTTATTCCCTTTAACTATATCAATAATCATAAACATACACCTGGCAGATTTTTTGTTTTTGATGTCAATCATATGTTCCGAGATTATCAGCCTAAACGGATGTGATATTTGGCCAATGTAAAAAGAGCCACAACTGCATGTAGCTAAATAAATTAACCATTCACTACTGTAACTGGCAAAGAATTTCACATCATAAACAGTGCCACAATTATTGCCGGTGAATTGTTTGGATTTGAATATTTTATTGCAATGAGTACAATGACCGCATGGAAAGCATCCTGTTAGTGCTTCACCTGAGATGGTAGTTTGTATCTCCTGATAAGGTGTTCTTAGATGTGAATGTTTGTAGTGACTAAAAAAAGAAGCAAGATTCTTTCCGAAAAGAAAATGAACACTTGTCTGGTAGCATATTTGCTAAATCAAGATCAAATTGTAAAATATTCCATTGCCTGTGTACACTAGTGATGAGTGTGTCAGAATGCCTACCATATGTTGCAACAAATCTAATAGGTTCTGAAGTCTGTTGTACATGTTTCTTGTATACCAAAAGGTCATCCCTCTTTAGTGTGTTGGACCAATTGCTGGCCTGCAGAACATGTCCCATCCGATATCCCCATAGACTTAAATCTCTGTGTCAGATCCTGCCTATATTCCTGAAAAGTAGATTCTTGAGAGCAGATCCGTCTCATTCTTATGTATTGATGAACTGGCAACAATATGATACAGAGGCCAAAAGACAACTTCAAGATAGGCATTACTATTTGGAAATGCCTATCAACCACACATTCAGATTCTAGAAACAAATAGATGAATTCCTGTTACAAGCTAGGGAGGAAAGCATCATCACTGATAGAGTCATGCAGCAACTTATGATTCATGATCCTACTAGTCAGTACATTTACTTTTTGCCAAAAATACATAAGGATCCTGTTCATCCACCTGGAAGACCAATAGTGTCAGGTAGAGGCTACATTACAGAACCACTGTCAATATTCCTAACCAAACATCTGAAGCCCTTATTACTGTGGATACGCTCACGTTTACAAGATACTACGGAGTTTCTTAAAATTATTTTGGAATCTCAGCTTGAACCGGAATGGCTTATGTGAACACTTGATGTTAATACTTTATATACCAACATCCCTCATGGGGCTAGGCTGGAAGCCCATTGAGTACTGGTTATATAAATCCAAATTATACCAGCCAGGGTTTAACACATTCCTCATAGGCCTGACAGAACATGTCCTAACCAATAATGTCTTTTTCTACCAGGATACATGTTATTGGCAAACCAAAGGCATGGCTATGGGGGCATCATTTGCCCCTATATATGCGGATTTATTTATGGCCTTTATCGAGGAACAACTTATTTATGATAGAGGCCATAAGATGTACCTGGATGAAATAGACATTTGGAGATGGTATTTGGATGACTGCTGGTTGGTATGGAGGACGGATGTGGAACATTTGATGGAGTTTATTAACTACCTTAATGAAAACAAATGGGGTTTAAACTTCACGGTTAATTATGATGTGGACACCATTACGTTTCTTGATGTTACCATTACCAGATTACCTGATAATACCTTAAGTACGAAGGTGTTCCGGAAATATCCACAATATAACACCATCCTCCATGCATTCAGCTTTCATCCTCCACACATAGCTAAAAATATCCCCGAATCTCAATACATCAGGTGTTCATTTTCTTTTCGGAAAGGCAGGAATCTTGCTTCTTTTTTTAGTCCATATATATAACCTTATAACCAACTCTATAACCAACTCTACTACATGCCCTTTAATACCATAACCTACTGTTTTCATCTTCTATGTTTGCTCATTAATCTTCTTCTATGTTTGTGTTTGTTGATTCTATAGCATATACCAAGGCTGTTACTATCAAATTGTAACAAACTTTTATATTTTGCTTATGTTCTTTTACTACAATGTACCTAGAAATTATTGTCAAATGTTAATGTACATTTATTTCTTTTTTGGAGCTTTTCTCCCCAGGACTACATTGAAAACGGGTTCTTCGTGGCCCAATGGACTATCCTGGTAAACCAACTGCAATAAATAAATAAATAAAATAAATAAATAGTCACTACAAAGATTCACATCTAAGAACACCTTATCAGGAGATACAAACTACCACCTCAGGTGAAGCACTAACAGGATGCTTTCCATGTGGTCATTGTATTCATTGCAATAAAATATTCAAATCCAAACAATTCACCAGCAAAAATTTTGGCACTGTTTATGATGTGAATTCTTTGCCAATTGCAGTAGTGAATGGTTAATTTATTTAGCTACATGCAGTTGTGGCTCTTTTTACATTGGACAAACATCACATACGTTTAGGCTGAAAATCTCGGAACATATGCGTGACATCAAAAACAAAAAAATCTAGAAGTGCACTATACAAGCATTGTGTAACACATACATCTGCCAGGATTATGTTTATGATTATTGATATAGTTAAAGGGAATAAATCCAATATAACAGGGTTGCATTCAATTTTGGACTCCAAAGAGAAAAAGTGGATTGTTAAGTTAGGTGGGTTGTTCCCACCTGGACTAAATGAGCAATTTTAGAATAACCAACGGGGATTAGTACTGGTTGATATGCAGGTATAAAAGACAAATGAATATGTATTTGATTTTACACTGTGGAAGGCTGTGTTGGTTACCAGCCAAAACCAGTTTGGTCATTTGTTTTATACTGAATTAATAAATATTATTTGATTTCAGTCTCACTGTTTTGCTGGCTCAATATCTTTTGTTTGAACTTTATGTTGGTGGAGCCGTGCAATTGCTTTTCGTGCAGGAAGACCTTTTTTGATGTTATGCTGATATACTAGCCTATTTCTGTGTCACAACTTCCATCTTACATATGCCAGTGGAGATCCTTGATGTGAGTATCAGTGCAGATGAGCCAAGTCAGAATATGTCTACACATACAGTTAAGTTAGTTACGCCTGCTACTGTGGAGTAGTTGTATTACCTTCTGATCACTGGACAATATATATATATATATATATATATATATATATATATATATATATATATATATATGCATATCTATGGGTTCCCTACATTAGACCGACAGCTCGGAAGATCGACACTCAAAACACCGATGCCAGAAGACCGACGAAGCAGATGACCAAAAAGTCATAATCCCGGCAGTGAACACACCAACAGGGGTACCTTGTGAGCATGACCTAGTAAGTGTGCGATAGTGAAGGACGTAGGGTTAGGGTGCAGGTAAGGTAAGTGTGTCATAGTGAGGGACTTAGGGTTAGGGTGTGGGTAAGGTAAGTGTGCGATAGTGAGGGACTTAGGGTTAGGGTGCGGGTAAGGTAAGTGTGCGATAGTGAGGGACTTAGGGTTAGGGTTCTGGTAAGGTAAGTGTGCGATAATGAGGGACTTAGGGTAAGGGTGCGGGTAAGGTAAGTGTGCGATAGTGTCGAACCTTAGGGTTAGGGATTGGGTTAAGGTTAGTTCATAGATAGTTTTGTGTAAGGTGTAGTGTAGGTTTTTAGGTTGTTGGTGTGCTTGTGTTGTGTGTGTGTTGTGTGTAACAGTGAACTTTTTGTTTTGTTAAGTGCCGGGATTGTGGTGTGTCGGGCATGTGAAATTTCGTGTTTTTGAGGTTTCGATCTTCCGAGCTGTAGGTCTAACGTATATATATATATATATATATATATATATATATATATATATATATATATATATATATATATATATATATATATATATATATATATATATATATATATATAAAATATACATTTTAATTTGGGTTTCTGTACCTCCTTGCACATTGATGAGATGTCTGGCATTCATTGTATAGCAACCATCCTGCTGGGTAATATGGAACCAATGAATGGGAGCCCATATGGGCAAACACAAACATTTTCATGTCAGAGTTTTAGGTGGGGTCTTCTGTGGGAAAGGAGCAGATAAAGTAGGACATGCACCTGGTAGCTGAATCTGATGGGAATAATGACTACGGGAATGTTCTGTTTTATCTGCTTTGCCTGCTCAGTGTGAAAGGAGTCTAAGGAATGACACAAATGTGCATGTTCAGTGCCAGATAAGCCTCTGCTTGCATGGTGGTGATAGGCCTGCTGAGACTACCTCTTATTCCCCCAGTGATAGGTGAGTCAGCAATAGCCACTCTCTCTAACGTCTCTGTCAGCTCTTTCATTGCCAAACATGCTACAGAAATGTACATCATCTGGTCTATCGTGACAGTTCTATTCTTCTACACTGCAGAGTGAAGCTAACCGCTGGAAATCTTCACACAATGGAACATTTGCATCTTTGTACTGAAAAAGGTAAAGATGGAGTAGCGGGTTATATCATTTCCTCTTTTGGGTTTGCTTGCAAAATATGTTAAACAGCTCACAGTTTTGCACCATTTCTGCTATTTTTCTTACATGTTACGCCGATGCAGGATATCATAAGCCCTTTCTTTAGTTATGCTTAGTCATGCCAAAATGTGACAGAAGAATTCAATTCAGCATGCTCTAATGCAGCTAGGTGGGAATAATGACTCATCATCTTAATATAATAAGCCTTAAATATGTGAAAGACCATCTTTATAGCAAAAGCAAGCTCTAGATACTGAATAGAGAGACTTCAAATGACTTGGTCAATCAGGTGTAATGACATCACCCACTAATTGTGGTTCAAGGTCATCCTCTGTGCATGCAGTAAGTGCTTGTTAGTTCTCAGTTGGCACTGGAATTGCGAAACTGTCTCTAAGACTCCCATGATCTTTCAAAAACAATCTTTATGTAAGTACTTGGAAGATATCAAAGGATACTATTAACTTGAGGTGGTGGTTTTTCATATAGATGTAAAAGATGCCATGGCAGTTATAGAGAAAAATAAACCATCATTTCCCTGGTCCTGGCCACATTATCCAAAGTATGAATGCAGCCTTGAATGTCCCATAAAAATAGGCCATCCTTTGAGAGACTAACCTGGGAAAGAAAAGTTAAAATTTAAAATAAGTGGATAAGCCCACTGGATACAATTTTGTTTCCCCAAGGGCAACCCAAGAACACACTTTAAATGATTTGCTTATTCATGGTTTGAAAGCAAACCCACGTCTAGCTTTCAACATTAAAACTAATGTGTAATGCTTCATAAAAGTGTGAACCACTGACCATGAAGTGGCTGTGCAGATACTGGACCATAATCTGATGACAACAGCAGAGGTAGAATAAAAATGTTTTCATTCTGAATTGCAACCGAATCCTACAAAACAATGTTTCAGATATAAACAGTTAGCTTTCTGATGGAGAGCCTAACTTGTCAGATGCAAATGTCATATATTTCTGATTAATTTTGTTTCTGGAAATATATGTAAGCAGTTATCTTGTCAGGCTCATTTACTGATGAATCCATTCTCCATCATCAGCTGATGAGGAAAAAAGGAGGGGAAATGGATCTTTTACTTCAAATCAACACCTATCATAACCTCAGACATGAAAGGATAGAGAAAGCTACCCTTTTCTTATGTAAAATCATATATGTGTCACAGAATTTAAGAGGATGAAGTTGTGATATTTGTCTAGCCCAAGTAATTGTTGGCAGTAACACTGTTTTCCAAGACAGGAACATAAGTCTGCTCAATAGGGACTTCATCAGGGTTTCTAGTAAACAGTTTGGATTCCCAAGAATGCAACAAAATTAATTCTGGAAGATTCAAATGCAAACTTCCCTGAAGAACAGCTTCAGTGCATGCATAAAGATAAGTAAAAGTATTCAAAGAAATGCATGTCGATAGTTTATCAGCTTATTCATTTGATTGTTTGTTTGCATTGTATGGATGTCAAACTGTACATAGCCCATTTTCAGTGGAGCCTTGAGCAGAAAATCAAAACAATGAGTATATGTGATAGACAGGTGTAGCGTCAGGGAGACGCACCATGCTAATATATTCCGTAACACAGATTACCTTTAACAGAATTATATAACAATGGAAAACATCAGTGAGAGTATGATTTTAAACTATAATACAGAATATAAATGACCATTTAAACAGTTGCACACATTCCAAAAACATTTTCTGGGTGGAAATATATTAAGATAAAAACAAATTAACGTATATATTAATTCAACTAACTTGTGGTCTCAGCACATTAGATACTGGAAAATGCTGTGTATTAAAAGAATACACATACAAGACAATAACAGATACACATTTTCATCCAGAAAGATTAACATGAAAGTGGTTCCCAGGGAGGTAATAGTTCACTTTGCAGACCAAAGGACCCCAGGCAGCTGTGGAAGGGCATCCAGTGCATTACTGATTACAATCCTCCGTCAATGCAATGTGTAGATAATACGGACTTTCTAGACAAGCTTAACACCTTCTTCAGCAGATTTGAGGAGACAAACAGCACCTCACCAAAGAAACTACCCATGGATGGGGATGCCACACCACTATGACTCAGCCTAAAGGCAGTCCAAAAGAACCTAAGAAAAGTCCACCCAGGTAAGGCAGCAGGTACTGACATGACTCCAGGTCATCTTCTCAAGGACTGTGCAGATCAACTGGCACCTGTCTTCAGTGACATCTTCAACACATCTCTCAGACAGGCTAGTGTGCCAAGATGCTTCAAGTCTGCCATCATCATTCCTCTGCCAATTATGTCATCTCCAGTCACATTAAATGACTAGCAACCCATCGCACTCACATCGGTGGTGGTGAAATGCTTTGAAAGGATGGTCAAAGAGCATATATCATCTTGTCTGCCTGCATCTTTCGATCCTTTACAATTTGGTTACAGACCAAATTGCTCTACTGTGGACACTATATCCCTGGCACTACAGCACACCTTGAACCATCTTGAAGACAAAAATTGCTACATATGTATGCTGTTCATAGACTTCAACTCAGCCTTCAACACTGTAATACTGCAGCAGCTGTTTTCTAAATTAAGTTATCTAGGCATAGAAAATACACCCTGTGACTGGATCCCCGACTTTCTGACAGACAGGCCCCAAACCATTCAAGTTGGCAAGAACGACTCATAATGCATCACCTTGAAAACACAGGGGTCCTACAAGGCAGCATACTAAGTCCACTTCTCTTTACAATACTGACCCATGACTGCTTCCAAAAACATCAGGCAAATCATATAATCAAGTTTGCAGATGACACCACCCTGATCTCACCAGATGGTGCACTGACAACAACCTGGCAATAAATGCTGACAAAACAAAAGAAATCATTGTTGACTTCAAGAAGAAGCAGGGGTCCCACGCACCCATCACCATCAGTGGTACGGCAGTGAAAAGGGTAAAAAGCACCAACTTCCTAGGGGTACACATCTCAGATGACCTAATCTGGGCAACAAACACCTCCAGCCTTGTAAAGTGAGCTCAACAATGTCTCCATTTCCTCCAGAGACTACGTAGAGCAAACCTCCCCTCCCACATCCTCATGACCTTCTACAGGGCCACGATTGAAAGCATACGGACTAATAACATCACAGTCTGGTATGGAAACTGCTCATACGTAGATCGCAAGGCATTAGAGAAGGTTGTTAATCAGCCCAGGCAAATCACAGGTCAAACCCCCCAGTCCCTACAGGACCTTTACTCTTGCAGATGCTATGGCAGGGTCGTGAAACTAATAAGGGACAAGTATCATCCCTTACATGGACTGTTCCACCTCTTGTCTTCAGGGAAATGATACAGAAGCATCAGATGTAGAACATCAAGATTCAGGAATAGTTTCTTTCCACAAGTGATCAGACTGTTGAACAACTAACCTTAACCATGTCAACACTCCCTCATTTCGTGAGAATACCATAAGTGCAATATGATAGTCTTTACTGTTGTAGAATTAAATTATTCTATTTAGCTAAGTTATTCAATCTGAACTAAATTATTACTCACACAAGTACGGGAACTGTAAAGTATGCTATGCTGCTAACCTACCTTAAAAACGGCGGTGGGTAAGTTATCTATGTGTGTATTTATATCTGTACTGTATAATTTCAATTATATGCTTCGTTCACCCTGTTGTGAAAACTGTTTTTCAACGCACACGAGCCTGAAGCAATTAAATTTCATCCAGTGATACATTGCATTTGTTGATTTGAATGACAATAAAGTTTACTTTGACTTTGACTTTTGTGGATGGTCAGTGATGTAGAAAGTAATGGATAAAAAACATGAATTTTGATTGGTGAAAAAGACGAACCTTTTGAAGCAGCACAGATTGACGCTGTGGGATATGGGGAAGTTGTACTTGGAATGGTACTAAGCTGTATTCTATGACCACTGAGAGAATCTTTTCTGTCTTGACAGATATGGTTTTCTGGTACTTTTATACTGGTATATAGCAAAAAATAATTCACATAACTGGTTAGTATACAAAGTTGAAAAGACATGTTTTTTGGAAAGAAAAAAAAATGCAGATAACCACTCCAGATGGAGCATCTTTTATTAGAACGTTATAAGGCCAGTTCTACAGAAATATTTTTCTGGGTTCACACATGCCAAATCTAACCACCATCCCAATTTATTTACTGGTGGTGGAATTGGGGTGATTTAGTTAAATCGATCTGTCCTCTAATCCCACAGAATGTAAAGTGCTTTCTTATGAAGTCTGTAGAACCATTTCAGTGACCAAAAGAACTAACAATGCTGGAATATCTCCTTATCAACAGATGTTTTAAGAAAGCATCTATAGAAATAAGAATATATTTTCTTTTCATTTTTTATTACTTTAGAATCACAGAAACAAAATGGAAAAAATAGAATGTCCAATAAATGTTATGGATTCTGATCTTAGATGAAGCAATCATCCGGGAAACAGTATATTATTTGTACATGACCCTCTCACAGGGCATGCCTAGGTCTGAGCCTAAGCACTTTGCAAATTAAGTAACATCACTGCAGGTAAAGATGTTTTCCCTTCTTAGTACCTAACAAGCATACCGAGACAGCAAAAGAGAAGGGGTATACCAAAAGGCATCTTTAAGATCTAGATATCTCATACAAACTTTCAGAAATAGGAGTGGAAGATATGACTGAATATATCCATTCTGAATGCCTGCACATCCAAAGTTATGCTCAGGCAGATGAGTTCCAGAATGGACATCCAGTTCTCATTGTTTCACTGGGACTAAGGTGAAGTTTGAGTACAACCTCCCCAGTAGTGAAAGGCAGATGCATTATACTAATATATTTCATAAGACAGATCTTACCTTAGTTGTAGGTCTTGCACGATTTACAATCAACTAGGAAAAAGCTTTATAGGAGTTCTGTGTTGTAACCAACTTCAGAATGTTATTTTGTAACCAACTTCAAAATGCCATTCAGTCATTAGTTTGAGAAGAATGTATTGTAACTGTGCTGGCAGTGTTATATCATACTCTGTATCAAAAGGGCATTTTGATCAGTAAGAATGGATAACAGAACTGAGGTGACCTGTCAGCCAAGGAACCAGTAAATAAATGGTGGGTATAGATATGAAAGGTTGAAGGGAAGGGCAAGTGTTACTACCCAAGATAGGCTGGTGAACGGAGAGAAAGAAGCTCATAAAGAGTTACAAAATTCCTCTGCATTTATCTTTCATTTATGTTCCAAAGTTCATGATGAGAGAAGAAACAATGCAGACAATGTGGACTTCATCAGAGTAGTTTTGCTTAGATAGTGTTTTAAAATTGTGACAAAGGTCACTTCATCAATCCCAACCATCCCAATGCTTGTTATCTCCGCCACCCTGTAATGTCAATAAAGAAATACAGCAGTTTACCATACACTTTTTGCACGTTGATAATGTCATTGTTTAACCCTGTTAACTGATTCGCAATTAGCTCTCACTTCTCTGTCCTCTCATCAGTATTATGGATGGCAGATTCTTTCCAAGACTTCAGGAAGATAAACCTTGATAAACCATTATATTTAATGTCTTTGGGACTAATAAAGATAAAACTGAGTGATCGTATATAATGCAGGTTCTGCCATAGACTAAGACATTTCCTTCTTCCTTTGAACTTTACTACACGAGCTCAACATTTATCCAAGATCTCCCACCAATAATCCATATTATAAACAGTTCCAACATACATTTTGTTAAGAAACCTAGAAGTAGAATACGTGTTATACCATTGGTGTTTAATCTCAAAGCTATGTGACAAGTAGGAGTTGGTCTCAAAGATATCTGACATTTGGCCAGTGTATTGCATGCATTGCTTGAACCAGCTGTGTACTAAAAACTGAGTTTGCCTATTTTCTGCAGTCAGAGTTTGTAAAAAACTGAATAATAAAGATCATGTGACTTCAAAACAAAACAGATTTCATTTTCTGTTTCTGTAATGCAATTAGATATTTAATTGGACCATTTAAATTTTAATATACCAGACATCTTGATCTGTCTCGGATTAATCAGATTGAAGAAAAGTCATTCCCCTAAACCTAACTGGGATTTTAAGTTAGTCAGGTCCAACATATTAAGATGAATTTTTGACCGATCTTAAATGCTTAGTAAGTACACCTTAAATAATTCCAGGAATACAAGTAATCTTATAATTAAAGCTGTTTACAACTGGTTTTCCTATATTAATTCTTAGCCTAAGAAGTTACAAATAACAGACTCCAGCTGTAGATTACTTGAGAACCGGTGAGTTATTATGTGGAAAGTATTTTCCATATTAATGTTATGATGAGACAGCAATTTTGACAAAATGGGGTCATAAGTATCATTCTCAGCATATAAAATAGTGGCTAAGTGGGTGGCTAAATTGTATCACTAATAATACTCCTTGAAACTGACATCAGGATCATCAGCTTCTGAAACTGGGTGACACAGATCATTACAAGCACCTACACAGTATCTATTTTTCAGACAATTTGTCAAACTGATTTAAATATTTTTCGAGAATCACTGAATATAAATGAAAGAAGGTAGTGTACATGATGGATACAATAAAAATGTAAAATCTTCACCTTCAAAATTAATCTTTTCTCTCAGTAATAATAGCTAAGCCTATTTAAATTGAAAGTCAGATTAACTCTAAGATTATCAAAAAGTTTTGCTTTTTATATAGTTAGAATGTGGTTGCAAATAAACCCTTAAGTATTTAAGACTGAATGGATCCCAACTTATTCAGAGATGTGAACTACAATTTATGCTTAATTCTTTATGCATAGAAATGCATATGATTTATCTATATTTAACTTACAGTTGAAGAAACCACTGTTTGTGTCGATAGTCTCTGCGTCAGCCACTAGAGAATCATCTGGCAAACTAGGAGGAAACAGATCATTGTTCTCCCAGGTATAATCAGAGTGTTAGTTGCAATCATCGTTACTGAAGGGGTATGCAACTAAACTAAAATGAATAGCTATAACTAGCATTCTCATCTGGCTTAAGAACAAAGGGAAAAATGTTGCTGACAATAGTCCATTACTTCTAACATGGTGGCAAATATACTCCTTTTACCCAATCAAACTGATAAAACTAGAAAGTCTCTTTGAATAAGGTGAGTACTGCTGAGTTTACAAGATAATTCCATATCTCAGGTTCTTGAGTATATATATATATATATATATATATATATATATATATATATATATATATATATATATATATATATATATATATATATATATATATAAAGTTCATGGTGTATGGGGAGTCTCAACCCCCCCCCCCCCATAAAAAGAAGTTTAATGGAGAAGATCAATTTTTGACATTCACTCTTCTCTTGTTTTTTCAATCTTTTTTTCGGCTTCTCGGCACTCAGTATTTTGAAGACCAGCATTTCAATAGGGAGCCCTAAATGAGACATAGTGATGTTGTATAAGCAAGAATACCTGGCGGTATCTGTGGATCTGAGGAATATCAGATTGTTTAAGGAGTGTAATGAGGCCTAATGTCTTGTTTTAACCAACATAACCATTCTGTGTGGTATTATTATGCTTAGCAAAATGAAAAGTGACAATAACTGATTTTGACATTATTGTACTTTTCATGTGGGTTCGGTATTAAGTAGATCATTTGCTTTTTAGATGCCTGCAGAATGAAGACAAGTGTTTATATTCAGTTGGTGATGCATGTTAGATAATATAGTACCATTACTAAGCTTGGCTGGGTGATCAACAAATTTTATGTGTAAATATCTATGTAAATATCTATGTAAATGTCTATGTAAATATCTATGTAAATGTCTATGTAAATATTGATGTAAATATCTATGTATATGTAAATGTATATGTAAATATCTATGTAAATGTTTATGTAAATATATGTGTAAGATTCAAATACTAAATGCTTTTGTAAAGCTCAGAAATGTGACTAAGTGGGACTTTGTCATACCTCTCAGCCTTTTAGCAGAATAATTCTGGGTAAGCCAATCATAATGGGGGGACAAAGTCCCAAATCAGGTACAGATTTTAATTATTGCCCTTATAAGCTTAGAAAGTTGCGAGAATAATAAGTTTTGCACTAGCATGTATTTTCTGAAGGACACAAAGTATAAAACTCAAACGACTGCCATTATTTACTGACTCTGATCCTCAATGATTTGCTAGATACCCACATTTTTTTGAGGAACAGACTAAAAATTAGAAGGCAAAAATCTGTGCATTCTGAAAATTCTGGATAGTTGAGAGATATGGACTTTGTATTCATTTTTTTTGGCCCTTTGCTGTGCCTGTCAGCCATCTCAGTTAATGAACCCCTTTCATTCCTCTTACTGGGGAAAGAGCTGAATAAGAGGGGGCCATCATTAAGACAGCCATTAGGGGATTTTCTGTTTGCATCCCTAACACCGTGCACATGCCTAGTGAGTATTCTTGTAGGACGGCATGTACTGGGTGTATTGTGGGCCTGTAACTTCCATGAGTGGCATAAACCTTCAAACAACTCCACCTCCTAGGATAATCAGAATCTGCAAGTTTCTCCAGTCTCCACCAGGGAAATTGTTGCAGTCTCACCCTTGCCCATGAAAAAGGTAATAAGGGGCACATACTTTCATTACTTTCCCTTTCCTACCAGCTCCAGCTGGTGTCCAAGTGTGTATTAAAAATTGGGATACCTGGATCATAGTTTGGGCTTTAACCCTCTGCACCAATCAAGCAGGCATCTTAATATGTCATTATAAAATGCTAACCGGTCTATTTATAATACATACTATAACAACAATTATCAGCAGGCCTATTGGTCATGCTGGTTTACCCACAATCTGAGTGGTTTACCCATGAGGCCTTCCATAGGTTGCTATCACTGAGAATTAGTATACTCTGGCATGACCATCAGGCTCAGTGCTTGTTATTGTCTTTTTCAATGGGCTTTTTTTAAATATGGCTCATGTTTTCGATTAGCTCTAAGGTATGTCAGCACTCCTATATTCATCTCTATGTGCTGAGATGTCTTTGTCATGTGTTATGTATGTATATGCCACTCTTGAAATATCTATTACAAAACTGGAGAACTATTTTTTGTTTTCTGTGCTATCTGTTATTAAAACTAAACTAGTCTTTGTTTTTAATACATTTGAACAAAAAATTTTAATTTTAAATGAGTAAAGGTGCCTGAAGTATATTTATTCCTACAGAGTGGGGTGCTTTATTTAATTATTTGTAGTAACATGTTTCTTGATTTCAATGTGTCATGTGTATCCTGATAGTAGCAGGTTTTACTGTGTTTATTTATCTTTCTTTATTTAAAGTTTTTTACAATGGTAATTTTACTTTTGGTGTTTTTTCTTCTGAACTGGTTACTAACACTAATTCCTCTTTTAGTTTTCTTCTTTTAGTTTGGATTTGTTCTGTTGTTTATTAAACTTCAAAAGATACAGAATGCTAATTATGGAGTGATTGTTATGAAAAGCACTTGCTCAAAGTTTGATCAGTTTTACCACCAAAAAGAACATTCCTGTTACATTATGTAAACAAAACCTGCTTCACATTGTCTCAGTAAATCAAAAACACGCAGTGAAAAAACGGCTGGCAAAACGATCTAAAAACCAAAAAAAAGAAAAAAAAACCAGCCGAAACACGAAAAAAGAACCAATTATTTTTATTTAAATTTCAAACATTTATTTTTATTTTCAACATGGGTGCGGCCAACAAAAAAAAATTTTCAGCAACATGACATGATGTAGAAACAAACAGAGGATGATGTAGTGGCAAATAAAAACACATGCTGCTTTCGAGTGGAATCAATGGCATGTATGGAATGCGCATGATCACCTCTAGTGCATCAATATCAATAAATATTGAATAATAAATAATGAACAAATAAAAAAAAATATATAAAAAAAAAATATAAAAAAAAAAAAATAAAAACAATAAAAAAACCAGGGGGATTTATCACAGGGATACATGTTCTACTACTCAAGTTAATCTATTTGCAGGCTCTTTATTTGGATGCTACCCATGTGGTCATTGTACCTATTGCCCTAGGGTGTTAAAATGCCGGACCTTTTCCTTTTATGTTGGACAAACTTCCCGTCCTTTTAAAGTCAGGATAGGGGAGCATCTTAGTGATATCAAAAACAAAAAGGGGTCCAGTTCTTTATATAAACATATTTCTAAACACCCTATGGGCAATTTTTGTTTTATGGTTATTGATCACATTAAGGACAGACACGTACAATCTCATGTTTTATATGATAGGCTCACCTACAAAGAAAAAATGTGGATCATCAAACTAGGGGCTCTTTTTCCCCCTGGTTTGAATGATCATTTTTGAAGCATCCACTTTATATGTTTGTTGTTATATTGGGGTTTTTTTCCTATATTAATTTATATATTTTTGGGACATTTGTGTTCATTTTTATTATATTTCATGTATTGATGAATCAGTGCATTATTGATGGATGCACTAGAGGGTGCTCCATACATTCCATATGAATTTTGTATAAGTTGGAAGACAGCATGTTAGGTTTTGTCTTCACTTTCTACATAATTTTTGGTTGCTGATGAAGGCTTTGCTGAAACCGGTACAACCATGTTGGTGTATGGTTTGTTATTTTGCTGTTTTGAAGTTTAAAATAAAATAACGGTACTTATGTATTATCGCAACCAGATTTTCACGACAACAGTGGTTGCTTCCGGATCAGTGAATATGCAAGTTAATGCGCTTGAAATGGAAAACGGTGTGTTTTCTTTAACAAAATAGGTTGTTTTCCGGGGTGCTACCAACACAAAGTACACAACATACTGTTGTTGTTTCTTTGTGCTCTTTACTAGCGGCAGCATGTCACTGCATTGCAAGGCCACCCACTGAATGTTCTTTGTCAGTCTATGCTGTGAAATAATGACCATTCTGCATACATTCCTTCCAGTTTGGCTTTGATTGTCAGGGCTGCTGTAGCATCCTTGACCACCGTAGCTGAATGCAAGAATTGGTTAAGGCATTCAGTAGCAGCTTGCCAGTAACAGCAGGTATTCAGGCTTCTGAGGAATGCGGTTATTTATTTACATGTGCATTTTTTAAGCATAGTGGAAAGTTGTTGGATCAGAGATATATGCATCTTTTTTGAATTTTGCACCCTCGCTGCAATGTTTTGGCCCTTTTTTCCCCCAATTCCAACTTATATGACATGACTGAACTAATTTTATTTGGAAATCAAACACAATGCCTCTTAGCACTTGGATCCCGATCATGACAAATGTTCGTTAATGTTGATAAAATGTAATACAGAGTGTTTTCTTTTAACAATACACCTTATTTTCTGGACTGCTATCAGTACAATGTGCAAGACATGCTGTTGTTCTTTCTACTGGCACCCGTGTCGCTTCCTGCAAGTCTGCCCGTTGAACGATGTGCCAGTAAACATCATTAAGAAAGAACAACAGCATGTCTTGCACATTGTATCGATAGCAGTCCAGAAAATAAGATGTACGGTTAAAAAAAACACACTATATTACATTTCAACAACATTAACGGACATTTGTCATGATCGGGAAGCAAGTGCTATTACCACGAAAATCTGGTTGCGATAATACCCAAGTACCAAAATAACTATTGCCTGTGTCATGGAGTGGAGTGATGGTTCTTTTTTTCACTTCACGTTTTCTCAGGCCATATTATATGCACAGTTTTGGCAGAAATGAAGGACTTGTTTCACAATCAGGAGTAGAGAAACAAACAGAGGACTGTCAGTCAGGAAACAGTAGTAAGGACTGCAAATATTTAGTATTTCTGATTTGTCTGTGACTATAAATGGAACATAAAACAATGGATTAGTGTTTAATTAATTTGTTCAAGTTTCTTTTTTAATCTGATAAAATGTTATGTTTGGAGTTTGGATGAAAACTTTGCTTAATGATTAGAATTAGCAGCAATAATTCATGAATTCAGCTTTCCTATGACTGCTTGGATGACATAACAGAAACAATGGTATTAGTGACAGAACAAAGTGCAGTTGTAGAATTTATTTGTTGAATATCTATTACAGGACGGCACTTCAATTATATTGTTTTATCACTGCATCTGTGGCTGATTGATCAGTCATGGATCTAGCATGTACATAGCCACTGAACAAATAATGATAACAGCACAATACTTCTATATACAACACTAGAGTCATTACTTCTAGTCCTTCTGTGAATACCCATTGTATCTGGTGATGCTGAATTATATACTGCATATTCTAGAAGGAAATAGGCCACCCTTTTCTTGAATGCTCTGAAATGTCAATACAGTCCTTATCAGTGGTAGGAAACATATTTAAAACAAACCAAACACTTCTTGCATTTCTTTTAGTATCATCAATACCCTATCTGTACCTTGCTGTGCTATATTATGCTTTGCTGCTTTGTTTTATACAGTATTGTACTTTATAATGTGTATTTTTATAATATGTGTCATAAAGTATTACATCATACTATACCACCTGTCCTATATGGTAGTCTACTAGTTGTGTGAATGCTAATTGTTCAGATAATGACACTTGGCCAAAGCTTTTTCAGTGAAAGTGATCACTATATTCAGAGTTTGCCATTGCCATAAAGTATAGTAATGTTACATAGGTTCATGGGTTGTTACTAGGCTAATGATCACTAGGGTCCTTAAAAGGTTATCCATGCACCCCAAACCACTTGGGTCCCTAGTATTATGGCTGATGGATGTCTACATGGGGGGCTGTGTTAGTATATTAGTATATTAGTATATTAGTAGGGAGGCAACTAAGGATTTGTAGGGGGAGTGCTAGTTAAGATAATACTTTTCTAATTGATGGCCGCTCTCCATAAGGAACACGGGAGCCAGACCAGGGGTAAATTTACAAATTCCCATTAAATTGTAAAGGTTTCTTTTGAATAGGGTCTGGGATGAACTCTGTTTTACACAGATGGGGAGCCTATTCCATGGTGCTGGGATCTGTAATTTCATTGCATTTAATTGCATGGCAGTTGATTATATTATGTTTGTGGGTATAGGGAGCAAAGCCCCCAGAATGGAAGGGTTAGGAGGCCTATGTCCACACAAAAACTTGTTTTTTGAAAGGTGTGTAGATGTTATTTATTTGAGATCAGCAGGGCCTTCACTTGAATCTTTCCTGTCTGCCTTTGAACCCTGCTTTATTATTATATAATATTATGTCATTTGTCACCTTTGAACCCTGCTTTATTATTGTATAATATTATGTCATTTGTCACCTTTGAACCCTGCTTTATTATTATATAATATTATGTCACTTGTCATGTAGAGGAGTAAGTAAGTAAGATTTACTCATGGTTGGTGTGGCTCAGACATCAAAGTGAATCTCAAGGAACCAAACAAAGACAGCCATGAGTAAATCTGTATTATCCATACCGGAACATTAGATAATGCTGTTACGCAATGCAATTATGGGAAACAAATCTTAACTTTAAATAATGACATTTTATTATACAATTTACGTGCCTTCTCTTTGATGTGATCATCAGGGAACAGATTAGACATGCTACAGATGACAACATTTTATTTTTGTTGACCAGGAAAGTCCAACTAGGACAAAGCCTATTTTCAGCAGAAGCCCAGGGAGAAACACTCCAGATACATGCCTTTAGAATGTGGGAGAAAACATGCAGACTCCACACAGAAGACACCCCAGCCAAGAATCAAACCAGAGAACCTCTTGCTGGGAAGGCAACAATGTTAACTGATGCACCACTGCATTTACATGTATACATTTGCACAGTTTACCCTTTAACAGCAACACTTGCCATTACTGTGGTTATTACTTGTTGGATTACTTGGAAAGCCTTTTCCATTATTTATTTGTTAACTAATTGTAATAAAATATGTTTTAAAAAATTATTAGTTTAGGCTAGCTTTGAATTGTAATGTATGGACAGAAGGTTTCTGAGGTTTGGTATTTAATTTTAAATATTTTGTATTGATTTTTTTAGGTGGTAGAAACTTAACAGTCTTATTGCTTCTGTGCTAATTATATTTATTGTAGGTTACCGGTCCTTGATGCAATATGCAGTTTGGTCTCTTAGGAGGAGTTATGCTTTTATTGGCATGGGAAGAGTGGGAGATGTTTATGTTCCATTTCAGTGGTCACACCAATCTGTGGGGCAGATTCAGTAAACTGTACATGGTCCGCTAAGACCATGTGCATGTCGTGGCGCAACACTCACATAATAGTGCACTGTTTTGGATTCAGTAAACAGCTCTACTTGCCATGTCGAGCTACGCAAACATAGTAAACACTGTGGCATACTAATTATAACATAAGCAGCTGAATTGTATGCTAATCAACCGATCCAAGACAGAGGAGCAATTCAACAAAGTATAAAGCAACCGTGTAGACTCAGTGTTGGTTTTCACTGTGAATTCCAAAACCTATTGGAATACAGCCATAGAAAGGAGTCTACACAGAAAGGATGTTAGGGGCTGCTGTTCCTTTAATTCATGTGTATGTGCAACATGCTGAGGTATATGCTGTTGCTGCTGCTAACAGACCATGGCCAAGAAACAGAAGAGTTTTCAGAACCTGTTTAACTTATCACAGACTGCATGAGATGGAAATTGTAGAGTGTTATAAGGTGGATAGGGATACACTACAGAAACTCTGCAATCTCAACTCAGACCAGGGGCAAACTGTGGGGAACCAATGCCGGTGGAGACAAAGGTATGTGTAGCACTTAGAATTTTAGCTTCAGGAACCTTTCAGAGACCAATAGGTGACATGCTGTGGGTGTCACAGGCATTAGCATCCAGGGTCCTCCATCAATTCCTAAATGCTATGCTTCAACATGCCAGTGACTACATATATTTTCCCTGTACTCCTGAGGATAGGGCCAGAAATCTGCAGGAGTTCTACCTTATAGCAGACTACCCTTAAGTACTGGGTGCCATAGGCTGTACACATATAGAAATCAAGGCACTACCCGGGGAACAGGGAAGGGTGTGCATAAACAGTAAGGGCTTCCACTCTAACAACTGCCAAGTCATGTGTAATGCTAAGGAAATCATCTTGATTGTGTGTATTGAAAATCCAGGCAATTACCATGACTCGCATATCTGGCACACTTCCCAGCTGTATGAGATGTTTATTAGGGGTGATATTCCACAGGGTCATTTACTGGGGGATGCAGGTTATACACTGTAACCGTGGCTGATGGCACCCATTAGAAATAAACACACCAATTGAAGAATGTTATAATGATGCTCAAACAACAAATATTATAGAGCGTATTTGTGCCATTGAAGTTGCAGTTCTGGTGCCTAGATACATCTGGGGGAGCCCTGCAGTACAATCCATGTACTGAAATCTTTATCATCTGTGCCATAGTTCACAACATCATCCTGACAAACAGCTTCAGCAGGATCAACGAGGGGAAGGGGCACTCATCCCACCACCACTGGCAAGGTCACCAGTCACATGCAGGTGAGGAATCAGAGGGAAAGCATGCAGCTGCTGTGGGTGTAGGCAGATGTAGGTGTGCTCAATATGCCCTTGCATTGGCTAAGAGGCAACGCACAGCACAGTCACTCACCATCTAAGGGGATAAAACTTTCATCCTATGCACATACGTACAGTAACATTGATGCCAGGCAATTCTCACAACCTTTACCTACCCATGTAATGGCTGTTTACGCCTAGCATCAGACAGACCTAGCCCTGAACTAAAACTGTAGCAACTGTTGGATTTACAAGGTAAGTGCTGAACCTGGAATATTAAAAATGCATAATAATATAAATGAATGGCATATTCTTGCATATAGTTACTTAGTAATGTAAGTAAGTAAAAGGTAGTTGATTTGTACAGCAATGACTTCAACATGCGACAGCAGAGACTTATGTGAATACATGTGTCCTCTATCATGTAATAGACCTCAGGCATCAAAGATTCACACATTCATACCTCTGAAAAGTACTGATGGTCACCGAATGTCCTCAGTCTAGCCTCATACATTTGTATTGTCAAATCATTAAAGACAGAAGTTAGAAATTAATGACACACATTTTGGTTTCAGACTTCATATCCCTCAGAAAAATCTTAAACATAGTGATGCAAAAACTTTGATTCTATCTACTGTCTAGCTTTGTAAGACCAAAATATTTAAAAAGTCTCCCTATTGTTCAGCCTTTGCCCCACTTTTATTTATGGCTTCTACACATTACAGAAATGTAAGAAAGCAGTACAATTAGCAAAACAGTACCACAAACACAGATATACTAAGCACTAAGTCAGCTATGCACCCTGAGCATCAGACACAAAGCTTACGTATCTCTGAATCCAAAAGAGAGGAAACAAGAATGGCACAATTATCATCACTTGCACAAGTTGTTTTGTGTGTGTGTGTGTGTGTGTGTGTGTGTGTGTGTGTGTGTGTGTGTGTGTGTGTGTGTGTGTGTGTGTGTGGTGGCGGTGGGGGTTAGGGTCAGGAAGCCTAGGCTGACACAAAAGGTAAGTGAGTACATGTGACTAAGAAAAAGAAACAGGCAGACATTTGGATAAAGTATGGCCACTGAGACAGAATCAGCTTTAAGCCTCATGACTGAACCATGTAGCTGTTTTGTGTGTGTGTGTGTGTGTGTGTGTGTGTGTGTGTGTGTGTGTGTGTGTGTGTGTGTGTGCGCGCATGTGTCTGTTGGGCACTCCAGGTGAAATTAGTGTGGGAGTGTCTGCAAATGCACAGCCAAGCTCTGTGATAACTCTGCATCCTGGTATGTCAGACAGGTGTGAGCTATGCATGGTAGTGGTGGCAGTTCATAGTCATCATACCCGAACATTTGTAATGGCTCTGCTGGAGTTGCACTGGCATATCCACACCCACAGTCAGATGCTGCTGCTACCTGAACTCAACTGATGTCTGCTGGATGAGCTCTCCTCATGAGTACACCCAAGACCATGACCCCACCATGTCTGGGTATGGACACCTTAATCATTGACAGAGCAGTGGAAGTTGTGCCAGTATGGAGTATGATTGGGCACGGACACATTGGCTAACATCAGATGATGTGGCTGGCCTACTCTCACATGGATACTGTCCCCCTCCCAGCAGATGTTCCATCACAGATACCATCCATTCCAATGTGTCATTCATCCAATCCATTGAATTGGCAACAAGGTGGAGGTAGTCACACATGTCAGCATGTGGCACATCTACAACCATAAGCATTTCTTTGGAGTCTCTATTTGAACATGTGTGTGCCTCCAAAATGGCCCTAAACAAACATCAACTGGCATGCAAAGATATACTTGGATCAGGTAGAGGATGGATATCAGGCCTCTGCTGAGCACCCCAACAATCATCCTGCATGGCACTTCACCCACATGTTGGCTATGGCCAGATTTAACAGGTACTGAAGCTGCAGTAACCACACTACCCTGATCGAGTGTCTCACCCTCCAGCTGTCCAATATCTGAGGGCTCACTGGAATAGGTTGCCATAGGCCTACAGGCTGTCTCAGATGGAATTACAGGGGATGGCTGAATGTCAACCCCAGTGTCAGATTCAACCTCTGCATCCCCCAACTGTGCCTCTGTTTGCCCAACATCATCACCAGAGTCTGCTGATACTCTTACATCAGGTGTTAAGAGTCCTACACTTCCACTGTCAGGATCACCTGTAATAACAAGCAACAAACACAGGAAAGAAATTAATAGCTACACTGATACAATTCAATATATGCTAACAAACTAACAGTGGTGCCACTATTACAGATAGTACAGCAATACAAACAAACGGTCTGAACACCCACATCACACATACGGATAAAATAAATATTTTCTGTGAACTGATTATCAGTACTGAAATAAAAATGTCTGGCTTACCATGTGTAGATGAGTCTACACTTCCTAGGAAGGATACACCTGGAAGAAGCAAAGCAAAATATAAGGACAAGTAAAACAAGAATAATACCCTGGACAGCAAAACCATGAAGCCACGAACTGAGCAACACAAACTTTTATTTCACCAACGAATGCACAGTCAAAACACATGAACGAGATTTGAACTCCATTTTCATTTCAAGCTACTTTATCAGATGTGGGCTGAATCAAATTCACTAAATAACGTTCCTAACTTTCAAATTCTCATTCATTGAACCATTCACTTAGCCATACGTCCACATGCAAAGTGAGTCAAGGACAGCACCATCACAATTAACAGAAACACAGGGAGTGAAAAACTTTTTAACTCTTTATATGTCAATTGACAATACATTTAACAGAAAGTTGGATGACACATCCACCCCCAAACCCATGTGCAATGAACCAGAATGTGGTGTTAACCATATCAATCTATAACTAGTCCCCCCAAAAAAAATGTTAAACAAACTTAAGTATTGCTGTTAATATTTTACTATACAAGAAATACTAACATAGGTAAGCCTAGCTGGAAGCTCCTCCTAGGACATACTTGTCCTCCCTGAAAGAGCAGCACCAACATCAATCACATGCTGCTATGCACTTTCCACTGAGCTGTCTGGATCCCTTGACAGTGGACAGGAACTTCATTTGGTGTCAGTGTTGCTCTGTAGCAGGCCCCCTCAGTAGCCACCTGTTCACGGGCCACTGCAGCTGCTCTCCTCCGGGCCAAAGAAATCACATCAGAGGCCCTAAGATGCACCTGATCATATGTCCTGCTGTGACCCCCCCCCCCAAAAGCATTAATGTTGTCCACTATGTGCTGCCAAATTTGCATTCTTCCTGACATGTCCCCATGGCCTCTCTCAAGCAGAAATCCACCATGTTTCCTAAATGCTTGGACAATGACATCATTCTCAGGGTCACTGAAGCAGGGTTAGAGGGGATTGGGATGCCTGGGTGCCACAGTCGTAGGTGATATAAAACACAAAATAAGGATAATACACATAAATATCACATAAATAAAAGTTCTGCTTAGATATAACACATAACCAGTAGTTTCTCAATATTACCCACTGGAGAAATGAAAAACTTTTAAGATATTCAAATATAAAAAGGATTTATGTGATAGTAACATATCACAGTCACACACAAAGCAACAATGGATCCAAAACAAGGGGAGTAAAAATAGCAAAGCAAACCTCTGTACAAACAATTTTGTTTGTGCTAACACAGAAATGGAACTTGACTCCTTCACCCCAAAACAACAAGCAAATGACATTTTGTTACCGGCTTACTATCATTTTATTGAAGAGGATTTGGTTGAATGATTGTATCAGCAGCTCATGTCTGTGAAAAATCCCATTCCTGAATTCTGATATAGCCAAAATACATTCCAAATTCGTCCTAGGAACAGGCATTAACATGGGTTGAGATAGGTGTGAGATTTGTACTTCAGATATATCGGAGTTCGACATTTTCACTGTTTGAGTATCAGAGTTTGTACAAAGTGGATTTGACCAAATCGACTTCAATAAAATGATGGTAAACCTTTGCTAACAAACAAAGGAAGAAAATGTCAGCAAACTGTTATAAGTACTATCAAAGAAAGTTTCCCAAAAACATGTGCACAAATTTACCACAGAACACTCATTTTACACAATTGCCAATCACATCTACCTGTGGCCAGTACTCCCCTAGATGTGTTTATGGGTCATCCTAGAAGGCTAACACCCATATGTCACTGACAATATAGGACATTCATACTTCACTAAAATAACAATAGAAAAGTGTAAAAAGAAACAGCTGAAATATTAATACATGTGATGAACATTAATAAGGCTGTGCAAATGACAAAGTAAAATGCCCTGACAAAATTGCCCATGCCATCAGTAAATTCTAAGAAATGCATACAGATAAAAGTAGCATTTACTATTGCATATATACAAATATTTTTCTAAGTGACATCTGAACATATCCAGTATATAACTGAAAAAATGCAATAATCCTGTATCAGGATCAATATTCTTCTGTACAGATAAATACAAAAAAGTTATATCAGTCATTTTCTTTGTTATCCACATAAACAAGTCTCCTTATCTTCAGGTTCCAAAGCTACACAGTCCCCTTTTTATAGTGAAAGTTCAGGGCTGTGAGCACTATGAAGATGCAAATGAGGTGCAAACTCATAAGATTTGCTGAATCCCAAATTTTTGTCTCTGTATCACAGATATAAACATAGTGCAGGCACTCCCTCAGTGTTTTTTGCTAATGGATTGTAACTGTGAATGATTACAGGTAGGGAGAAGGAAAACATGACATCAGTTCAGACTCCCTTGCCTCCAATGGGTGTGTCAGACAGGTTACAGTTACAATGTATAGAAGTATTTTTATCAAGGTTTTAAATGTAAGTAAGCAGCACACATTTCACAGTTTCTGTTCAGTAACTTCCAGCCTTGTCTGCATTTGTTGAAAACTGTATATTATTGCCATTTAATATTCTCACAGATTTTAAGGATATTGATACAAAATGCCTTACAGACTGCATATCCATGATTATGGCTCAGATAAGAGAAGAATGAACAACTTAGAGATAAGAGAGAGCTTCATTTTTGCAAGCAATATTCATAAATGGCTGTGTGGTCACTCATTGCACTACATCTGAAATTAATACAGCTACAAACAACTCAGAAATGTACAAGTGTTGAGTATCTTGTTAATACTATGGATGATGTACTTGGTTGTATGCACAACGATTTTCATTGTCTGCTGCAGAGTTGTTTCTGTGGCAAAGAGGGATAACACACCCTTAATGTGTTTTGAAGGCTCGTTGTAAGAGTTCAAATCCAGACTTGTGTAAAACGTCTGCATGTGTACTAACATATTCTTTGAAGTGTTGCTCATTTTATGGATTTCTTTTCTTTTTTTTTAATGCCAATACTTGTGAGGTATGTGGCTTATTGCAAACACGGGAAATTGATAAATACAATAAATATCATGTAAACTACTTACTTGATAATGAATACATCAACTACACCTGCAAATTACTTGTGTGTATAGCACATCTGCTAAACACATTGATCCACACAGCATATACTATATTAAGGTCAGGGTTCAAGTCCTACCTTTGTCTTTGAGGGATGAAACCTAATAAATACTATTCACAAGGAAAGGCTAAAACAAGTTTAGCTTTGCTTGTCTTGTTTGTGAGATGCTTAACATCAAGCAAATTTGGAGTAATGGCCCACACATGAAGCAGACAGAACACTTGCAGACATTCTTAATTTCAAAAAGGATACATTGCTGCATTTTTTGCTTTCCATTGTGCAGCACCACTTAGTCACATTGCGCAGCAGTTAGCTACCTTTCCCAACACCTGCAGGTCCAGAACACCTGAAAACAGGAAGCAGACAGACAATTGCAAACTGGATGCATTCTAACAATTCTGTTGGTCACTGTGCAAACACATTAAGCTGCATTGCACGGTGATTAACACACAGAAGTTAACAATGAATAGGGAAATATCCAACTGTTTTTTAACTATTCCTTTGTCAACAGATGTAAGTGTAAGGCTGTAATACAGATGATCCTGGGTGCAAATACAACACATTCCAAACATGTTTACTATTGTTCCATTTTACTTTATATTAAATCAAAGTCAAAGTCAAAGTAAACTTTATTGTCTATTAGATGTACCTAGCAGTGCCAGCTGAATGAAATTTCATTGCTTGGTCCCATTGCAAGACATAACATAATATATAGTTAGAGGGACAATAAGAGAGATTCATATACAGTAATAATTAGGATACCTGACAACACATAAATTTACCACATATTTGACAATAAGACATTGGACAAAATGTCACATAAAAAAGTTAAATATAATTATAAATAACAATAACAATATGTATAGCAGCAGAGCTCATATGAATTATATGTATGACTGAGGTTATGCAGGCTATTATCTTTTTGTAATTATAATTGTGCTATCTGGCCTTGGATGACCTTCAGACTTTAGTAAGACTCATACACACATGAATGTATAAACCAGGGCCTTGTCAGGTCACACACATACATGACTAATTCCTCAGTCTGTCATGTTTATTTATATATAATTCATGACTATGCTAAAAAGCACTTCTGTGGCAAAGATGGAAAATCACCATCGTGGAAGAAAATGTTTTGCCTATTATGCATAGGTTTGAATCCCATATTGTAAAAATCAATTTTATCACTGTATAAAGCCAAACAAAAAATGTGTCAGGTCATGAAATGTATGCCCTCAGTACATATCTGCAAAGTTAAATCACCTAACAGTTTCAGCAGCAAATAATCCTCATACTATTGCCAACTGTCATATTAACCTTCCCATTTAAAAAAAAACGTTCCTCTCTGTTTAACACTGTTGCTCTCCACTTAATGCCATGCAAACGTGGTTGACATCAATGTTCGGGTTTGCTCACTACCAGTAAACGTGATAACAGGTATTGATCGGAAATCATTATTAGCTATTGCTGTTCTTTTTGCTTGGACATGTTTGCTGGTAGAAGGGAAGGTGCCCAATTTAGGGCACAGAGGTGGGGTGTTGAGGAGTCCAGAATCTTTACTGGACTCCTTGTAAAGCACCACAGCCAAAGGCTTTTGCAGGAGAGCTATATCATCTCCAAGTACAAGTCTGAGTCTTGGAATAGTCTGGCCAAGCCTGTCTCCAGTGAGACTGGCATTCCACGCACTTGAGAACAGTGTAGGCATCACCTTAATGACCTAAAAAGGCACAAGAGGGATATGGTCAACCAGTGGATGGATGATTTCAGAACTAGTAACATCCCACAGTTGTATAAATATACTAATAAAGAGCTTGTACAAAATACACTGGCCCACGACAAACTGGAAAATACAACACAGGAACGGCAAGCAGAAAAAAGTCTGAATTCTGTTTTAATGAATGCTGTACAATGAAGCGCTTTTCGTTTGCTTCCAAAGCAAACTTCTTCAGATTACAAATACACCTTACAAAATGCATTTAAATAAGGACAGGTGATACTTTTTACCTATCACAATGAACCTTTGCAACATATGTTCCTTAAAGAAACACTTTCCCATTAAAAACTTCTGCTGATTACTCCACAATCAACGGGAAGCAGTAGTAGACAAATGGACAATATTAACTCACATACATTTTAAAAATTAAACTACTATAACCTATTTAACTCAAACTCTTGACATTTTAAATACCACACGAATATATACCAAGTTCATAGGTTCATAGGTTCATACTAGGCTATCTGCCCGAGGGAGGGGCTAGTTTAGCCTATAGTTTTAGTTTTTTACGTTACCCTTTAGTATGGGGAACTATACCCCCATTATTTTGCTGTGCCTCTGCTGCAGTGAGCTGACTGTAATCCTGGGGTCCCTGGACATCCCCATCCATTGGTCAAGATTTCTCTGAACAAGGCCAGCGCGAGGTGCTCTGCCTCATATATCGTGATTTTATTCCACAGCATAGGGAGTCTTTGGGTGATGAATTTGTATCCTCCAGCACCTCCACGTTCCTATAAATAGGGTTTAAGTCTCCCCTCCTTTTTGTGGCTCTGATGATCTAGATTTTTGAGGAAAGCATATCATCAAAATCTGGGTTGACATGGCCTTGTATGTTAGGTCACCAGTCACTCTGAGTTAAGCGGTGAGCAACTGAATGTTTAGACTTCTCTTTGGGTAGCATCAGTATGATTATTGCATAGGACCTTTATTTGAGACCCTTTTACTTTTTTCCAGCTGAACTTTGTGTGGCCGTTCCAGCATGGGGCATTGTAATGGGGCATTGTACCAATCATTGGATGAGTATAGGGAGACTATGAGGAGACTATGACCTTGAGATATAGATGATGATCTTCATGATATGTAATGCAGAATCCCTTCCTACTTTAATTTACACTTGTAGATGATGGATCACTGACAGACTACTATCAACCTGGTCCCCAGGTCTAACTTCTGTGTTTCCAGTGGTGTGTTGTGCTCATTTGGTAGCTAGGTAACCTTGTTTTCTTTCCAAGGTATGACTATGCATTTTTTGGTATTTAACTTTAGGCCATGGCTCATTTTTCAGTTATCCGTTTCTGTGAGACCCTTCTAAAGCTAATCATGTTCTGTGTTCAGTCTGTGTTTCATTATACCGGTTCAGTGCAGTCTGCTGCATAACCAGCTCCTAACCTCCCTTGTTTGTTTGTACTGTGCAAATGTTATAAAGTTACATTCTGCAACTGGAAATAAAAAGTGCTCATTACTGGAAAACTATAGCACTCTTAAACTAAACACTCCAAATTGCATATATATAATAAAATACATTTTCATCTTTGTAAGCTTTTCAATTTCAAAATACAGCTGATAGAACAAGCTTCATTTATACCAGGAAATTTATAAGCATTCAATTTAATTTGCCACAACAATGGATCCACCAATGAGACCTTTAGTGGGCGGACGTAGTTCACCTACCTACCCATGTGCAAAATCTGTTGATTCTTTACTTAAGGAATATTTAACAGCTGAAAACCAAGTGTGTAAAGACGTTTGGTCTTTCTTGAGGAAAATTGATAGCCTGCAGTTTGATGAGGATTGTAATTTCCTTACAGTCGATTAAAAGACCTGTACACCTGTATCCCACATTTAATAGGGATCGAGTGGATAGGTTTTATGTTAAAGAAAAATGGAGCATCAGAAGCAGTAATAACTTTGGTTATGGAACTACTTGACATTATTCTGTCTAACAATTTCTTCTTGTTTGATAATGACTTCTATTTGCAAAAAGTAGGGGTAGCTATGGGCTTCCCATGTGGAGCCAGCATAGCAAATTTAGTTATGGTATACTGGGAGACAGAATTTGTGTTTAAGATTGAAAATATAAACAATTCTATTGTTTATTATGCACAATACCTGGATGACATCTTTATTTTATTTAAAGATGAT
The DNA here is from genome assembly GCF_019279795.1 of Protopterus annectens. Taxonomy (NCBI): domain Eukaryota; kingdom Metazoa; phylum Chordata; order Ceratodontiformes; family Protopteridae; genus Protopterus; species Protopterus annectens. Next base: position 1,776,258,191 of record NC_056743.1, read on the forward strand.
CTTGAAGCTAGTAATAAATTATTAGATTATTTCAATAAGTCTACCCAGTTTTTACAATTTACATCAATGTTTAACACTGAGGAGATAGCATATCTAGGTATTGGGCTCTCAAAGAATAGGGCACAAAAAAGCTTTGAGGCTAAGATCTACAGGAAGAGCACATATTCTAATGCCTTCCTGCATTTCTCAAGTTGCCACCCTCAACACCAGAAGCAGTCGGTGGTTAAAGGCGAACTTCTGAGGACTGCACGTATAGTGAGACAGGATAATGAATTTCTAGATGAATGCTACTTTTTGAAAAATATGTTTCTGAGGCGCAACTACACTGAAACATTACTGGATTCATTAATAGAATAAGTAAAATTCAAGAGAGCTAATAAGATATACAATCCTATACTTAGTGTTAAACAGACAGTTAATATTCAAACTGTTAGTGGAAATTCAGGTAATTTAGTTGATACAGGTAGCATTAATAGTGAGGAGACAAGAAGTAAAACAGATTTCCATCTAAAATCAATTAACTCACTACGGAGCTACCACAGCACATAGATCTTTGAACACAAAGTCAACAACGTATCATAGTCCTCAAACACAAACTGAATCTTCTGCATAAAAACACAGGTTTATTAATTGAAGGTAAGCGCTTTCAATTAGGAGCTTCTTCAGACCTAGCAATACACTGAAACTAAAGCACATATATATACAGGGCAGAACAATCAATGCCAATCATCCAATCAGCTGATATTAAAGTTATAGACCCAAAATGCACCTATAACTCATAAATCTGTATACAATCTAATACATAATACTACAAAGGCAGGCATAAATTAAAACCATACAGAAATCCAATTCAGTGTATATTTTACACATAAACTTACATAAAATCACATAAACTTTCTAAAAACATAATAAAACAACCGATGAATAACTAATTCATTTATTTATTTGTGCAGCCTCCTCCTTTTTAAAACGGGCTTGATGGATGCCCTCTCATTTAAACCCTTTCCTCTGTCAGCTTTTAAGATGATGATCCAACAAGTTTCCCTATATTCAATGTATGTTCTCACATCACCCTCCCTTATACTCAATCCTATTGCCTCAATAACCCTAAAACTAAAAGTATGATGTACCCCTTGTTCTGTGACATGTTTGGAAAGTGCATTATTGGGGAGCTTCTTTAACAGATGTTCTCTCATTCTGTCACATAGTACTCTATTAGTTTTCCCTACGTAAAACGCCCCACAGAACCCACATTCCGCTAGATACACCACATGGGGGGGTCATACAATTATGGAAACCTCTGAACCAAAAGTTTTTATCTAAATCTGGATGATAGAACTTCTCTGTAGTGTTTATATAACAGCAGAAGTTACAGGAGCCACATGGTTCAGTATGACCAAAATCCATGTTCTCCATACCCTTTCGACTAGTACATAGAAGTCTCTTCAAATTTTTATGATTTCTAAACCTAAACCTGGGAACGTTCCCTACTATATTCCCAATGTCGTCATTAACTAATAAGATAGGCCAATATTGTTGAAATAATTTGGTGACATACCCAGTATCACTGGAATAGTGCAAAGGGATTTTGGTGACACTACCTCTACTATCATTCCTTATATTCTCAGGGTGACAAGGCAGACCATAATATGGTTTCACTTTAGTCTCCCTCAACTGGGCCAGATCCTCCCATTGTCTCTCTAACTCTACGCGAGTGTATCCTCTCTCTAGCAAGCTCTTCTCAATGTTAACTAATTCTAAATGAAAGCCAATTTCTGATGAATTCATCCTAGAGGCTCTCCTGCCTTGTTCTCTGACAAGGTTTTTGAAAACATAGTCTGGGTGCATACTCATTCTAAAAAGAAAGGCATTCCTGTGACAAGCTTTATGAAAAACTCCTGTATTAATTATTCCTTGATCCAACTTCTCAACATAAACATCTAGATACTCTATAAAATCAAATGAAAACTGATATGTAAACTTAAGACACTCTGTCAAGCTGTTAATAAGTTTAAAAAAGCTGGAAAAAGCATGGTGGGACCCTTCCCACAAAATAAACAGGTCATCTACAAAGCGCCTGTAAAACAAAATGTGCTCTTTGTACTCAGTTTGGGTAAATAGCAGATCTTCCTCCCACTGAGCCAGAAACATGTTGGCGTAGCTATGGGCACATGAAGTGCCCATAGCTACGCCATGTTTCTGCAAATAAACATCATCTCCAAATATAAAAACATTGTTGTTGAGCACTGTTTCCAAAAAGAAACAAATTAAATCAACCTGTAGGGGTGAATATTCACCATGTAAACTTAAGTATTTCTTCACAAACTCTATACCCAAGTCACTGGGTATCATAGTAAACAAGGATTGTATATCCAATGTAACAAAAGCTACATTATGAGCATCCCCTACATCCTTCAGGCGCTCATAGAGGTCCACCAAAAATTGTTTGGAATCTCTCAGGACAGTTGAATTTAAATTAATCACAGGACGTAAATGCTTCTCTATGTATAATGAAAGGGGTTCAGTGACCCAACCTGCTCCTGCAACAATAGGCCCCATTGGAGGGTTTGTAGGATGTTTGTGTATTTTGGGGAGCCCCTGAATAACAGGGACCAATGGAATATCAACATTCAAGAAACTAAACATTTCATCAGAAATAAGGGACACTCTCTTGATATCTACAACATCGTTCCTCACAGTATAAATAATCCTATGTACATCATTTATCGAGATCTTATTACAAAAAACTGTATCTTTCAACATGTTGTGCATGGATTGTTCATAGAATGTCCTATCCATAACTACAACTAGACCTCCTTTGTCTGCAGGACGTATAACTAAAGTTTAATTGTTCTGCAGGGCTTGTAAAGTTTTCCTTTCCTTAAAAGTCAAATTTTGTCTCAGACCTTTATGCATAGTAGGTGTCCTATTCTCATAGAAATGAAAGATCTCATCTTCTGTCAACTTACAATAAGCTTCAACTAAAGGATGATGCAAAAGTACAAAACTGCTGGGTTTCCTCAAGTATATTTCCTGTCTAACATCCCTTTCTACATTACAAACATGGTCATCAAACATAAGATGTAACATTATGTCTCTGCAGAACATCTTCAAATCCAAACAGTATCCTCCACTCTACTCGGACGAGTAGGTATAAAATTTAAACCTTTATGTAACACATTGTGTTCATCTAGAGTCAAAGAATAATCAGAAATATTATGAATTAATGAGGTTTGGTCTTGCCCCACATTTTCTTTAAAGTTTGGTTCGGCTGTACTTCCCCTGATAATTTCCTTTTGTACCTGTTCCTTCCTCATCCCCCCCCCCTGTCCATATAAGGAATGATGGTAGAGGTAATGTTACCAAAATCCCTTTGCACTATTCCAATGATACTGGGTATGTCACCAAATTATTTCAACAATATTGGCCTATCTTATTAGTTAATGACAACATTGGGAATATAGTAGGGAACGTTCCCAGGTTTAGGTTTAGAAATCATAAAAATTTGAAGAGACTTCTATGCACTAGTCGAAAGGGTATGGAGAACATGGATTTTGGTCATACTGAACCATGTGGCTCATGTAACTTCTGCTGTTATATAAACACTACAGAGAAGTTCTATCATCCAGATTTAGATAAAAACTTTTGGTTCAGAGGTTTCCATAATTGTATGACCCCCCATGTGGTGTATCTAGCGGAATGTGGGTTCGATGGGGCGTTTTATGTAGGGAAAACTAATAGAGTACTATGTGACAGAATGAGAGAACATCTGTACAATATTAAGAAGAAGCTCCCCAATAATGCACTTTCCAAACATGTCACAGAACAAGGGGTACATCATACTTTTAGTTTTAGGGTTATTGAGGCAATAGGATTGAGTATAAGGGAGGGTGATGTGAGAACATACATTGAATATAGGGAAACTTGTTGGATCATCTTAAAAGCTGACAGAGGAAAGGGTTTAAATGAGAGGGCATCCATCAAGCCCATTTTAAAAAGGAGGGGGCTGCACAAATAAATAAATGAATTAGTTATTCATCGGTTGTTTTATTATGTTTTTAGAAAGTTTATGTGATTTTATGTAAGTTTATGTGTAAAATATACACTGAAATGGATTTCTGTATGGTTTTAATTTATGCCTGCCTTTGTAGTATTATGTATTAGATTGTATATAGATTTATGAGTTATAGGTGCATTTTGGGTCTATAACTTTAATATTAGCTGATTGGATGATTGGCATTGATTGTTCTGCCCTGTATATATATCTGCTTTAGTTTCAGTGTATTGCTAGGTCGGAAGAAGCTCCTAAGTGAAAGCGCTTACCTTCAATTAATAAACCTGTGTTTTTATGCAGAAGATTCAGTTTGTGTTTGAGGACTATGATACGTTGTTGACTTTGTGTTCAAAGATCTATGTGCCGTGGTAGCTCCATAGTGAGTTAATTGATTTTATTTATTGAATTTTTTGGACTTGCAATACGGAGCTTTTACCCCAAGGACTGCCAGTTATTATTTTTTGTTTTATTATAAATTTCCATCTAAGTTTTACCACTATGTTTACAGTGGATAGCCAAGTTATTTTGAGAATTATTCAGAAGAACTGGGAACTTTTTAGAATGAACCCATTATTATTTAGAAAGTTAGGAGATTGTCCCAAAGTGGTATTTAGAAGGGGCAAAAATTTGAATAACTTGTTGGAACAACAACATAGAATTATTCCTAAAATAACAGGTATGGGCAAATGTGAATCCTGTAATTTTGTAAATTTATTGATGTTACTAATAATTTTAGTATTAACTACATACAATTCAAATTAAAACAGAGGTTTAACTGTAATGCCAGAAATGTGTTGTATTTAGCTAGTTGCCAATGCTGTTCCGTATTCTGTATTGGTAAAACAGAATGTAGACTCAGAGACAGAGTCTACGAACATCAGTATGCAATATCTAAAGGAAAAACTGACAATGCACTAGCAAAACATATACAGTTTTATGAAGACCATAAATTTAAATTTATGGCTATAAACCAGGTAGCTTTAGATATTAGAGGAGGACCTTTACCCCTACGTTTAGAGGAATTAGAATTGTTGTGGCAAATTAAATTGAATGCTTATAACGTTCCTGGTATAAATGAAGCTTGTTCTATCAGCTCTATTTTGAAATTGAAAAGCTTACAAAGATGAAAATGTATTTTATTATATATATGCAATTTGGAGTGTTTAGTTTAAGAGTGCTATAGTTTCCCAGTAATGAGCACTTTTTATTTCCAGTTGCAGAATGTAACTTTATAACTTGGTATATATTCATGTGGTATTTAAAATGTCAAGATTGTTAGTTAAACAGGTTATAGTAGAATAATTTTTAGAATTTATGTGAGTTAACATTGTCCATTTGTCTACTACTGCTTCCCGTTGATTTTGGAGTAATCAGCAGTAGTTTTTAATGGGACAGTGTTTCTTTAAGGAACATATGTTGCAAAGGTTCATTGTGATAGGTAAAATATCACCTGTCCTTTTTTAAATGCATTTTGTAAGGTGTATTTGTAATCTGAAGAAGTTTGCTTTGGAAGCAAACGAAAAGCGCTTCATTGTACACCATTCATTAAAACAGAATTTAGACTTTTTTCTGCTTGCTGTTCCTGTGCTCTATTTTCCAGTTTATACTAATAAAGAAAAAAGTTGTAGTAGATAGAAAGATACATATAGGCAAGACTGTTATGCATAATGCTCTTCTCTTGTTCTCTTCTGTTTATTCCATAGCCAATGCAGAGATAACTGTGACTAGAGAATCCCATGTTGAGTGACCAGAGAGACTGAGGGAAGCAAGGGGTATGTATGCAGCAGAAGAGAAGTATTATTGGTAGCTTTTACATTAAAAATGTCTTTTCTATACAGTTGTAGCAAAGTAAGTATACATATCCTAACCGTAAAAGCAAATATGCATGCTTCATTCTGTTGCTCAAACCAACTATAAGACTCAAGTGTAAGACTGTAGTCAGATGTTGTGGGTTCAAATGCCACAAGTAATAAGTATAAAACAGTACAATCCTTTAAAATATTACATAAATTAATTTGTACACAAGTGACATAGATGCCCTGCTATTAACTTAATCTGTATAATTGGACCAAGCATATATGCACTATTTGCACATTACAAGGATTACTTTGAGAAATCCTTCATTACAGTTTGTAGTTGTTAAGAGGTATACTTAAATGTAAAAGTTCAGATAAAATACTGTTATTATTGTGATAATGCATTGTATGTCACATCTGATGGTACTAAATTTATCTCTTTTTTTTTCTCACCCCAGCCCTTATCTCTTTTTTTCTCTATGTCATCAAAATGTTTCCATTTTATCCACCTCTGACAAAACACAAAATACTTTACAGTACAGAAGGAAAGCCAACCACAGTGGCTCAGCCTGCACCTGTTCACCGGCTATGGCACTGCCAACCAGCACATCTGGGATCCAATCTGGCAGTACTGCCTCTGATGCTCCTGCACTAGCTGCTCCCTCAGTTAGCACTACCCTGGCAACTGGTGCCATAGTACCCTCTGAGAGTACAGGTGTAGGTGTGGATTTTATTACCCACCAGGAGATGCCAGGGTTGGAGCATAGTGTCATGCACACCACCATTGGTGCATGCCTATGCTAGATGGAGAGGCTGCTCTCCCATGCTAGATGGAGAGGCTGGTCTGCTGTATGGTCCATAGGAGGAGATGTCAAGCACTCCAACAGCCAGTGGAGTAAGGGGACAGTGATGACAGTCATGCTGGTGAAGACTAGATTCTCACTCCCCCATGTTTGACAGGTATGGGCCTCTGTTGTCCCCTCCCTAACCCCAATCATGGTGTCCCCCAAGCTTTTATATCCCTCTCTGATCCTGTGTCTTGTCTTGTTTGTCCTGTTTGTTTGCATCTGCTTCCTCACCTACCTTACTTACCTGACCCAGAAATACCTATGCCCCTTACCCAACAGTCCTCTCTTACTGAAGTTAAAAAAAGAAAAAGGGGCTCCTGTCCCACAAAAAATATTGCCCCATACATAGCTCTCCACTTTGCACACATGTCTTCTTGGCACGCTTGATTTGATCCAGTTGGCTATACAACATGATTGCATTGTTGTCACCCTTCTTTGTTGAGGTGACAGTCCAAATTCAGCTACTATTCTGTATATATTTTCATTTTACACTGTTGAAGAAGTGGATAGCATTGGTTCTTCCCTCCCTCCCTCCTGCACATTCCTATATTGTTTTCTCTTTGTTCTTCATCCTGCTTGCCCCATCTTACGACCTTCCTATCTACCCAATTTTAACACCTTTAATCTGGTCAAAAAATACAGATAAGTAAAAGAAAAACACACATAATGGAGCCCTACACCTTTTGGCCTCTGTGTTTGTGTGGAGTTTAACGTCATGCACCAAGCAATGGTGAACAGCTCTTCTTTGGTGCAGTTACGTCCAGACAATGCTGCTTAAACATGCTGACAGAGGTAACACACAGTGAATGTAGAATGAAGAATTATTTAATTGCATTATAAATGCATATTTAAAACTTTTGGAAACATCTGGATTCGAGCACTATATCATTTGGGCTCCAAAAGAAATCTGTCAGTGCATTTACACCTGCTGCCACAGAGTCAGCTAAGTACCAGGTGTGTTTCATTCACTCAGTACTCAAATCTCTCAGAGTCTTATCAATTAGGCTCACATTTGCTTGATGCTTAAGTATGTGCAAACAAGGAAAGCAGCATAAATGTGCATCTCAAATGCACAAGCACTTTGCCATCAATTTTGAAACTCGGCTGCTCGGTGGTGCACTATGGAAAGTGCACAATAGCATGTATTACTTATGTTTACTGTACATGTAGTCTTCATCCCATGAAACTACATGTAAAAACACAAAGGAAAGGCACTTTTTAAGAAACCAACACATATTTACACTGCAGACATCTGTTACCTCCCCTCATGCACTGCAAACTTGGTCTCTCATTACTTCTTCACAAATATATCAACTACACTTCATAACTAAATAACAAATGCTTTCTTATATACCATGCACATTAGATTTTCCAATAGTTGTAGCAATTTGGACAGCTGTTTGCATACAGTTTGTAAAGCTGTCTCTTAAAGTATACCTGCACATTGGAAACACAACCGCAAATGATACACATTGCACACTTATCAATCTGGTAACATGCAGAATTTTAAGATCTTGACATTTGTACATGGTTAGCTATCCATTTCAGACAATGCTCCCGACATCTACTCTCAAATATCCAATGATGATGTCATCCACTAGAAATTGTCCTACAGCCTTGTAAAAGTCAGACTTGTGCAGTGGCAATTGCGTGAAGTACTGAGTTCTGTAATCTGTGTACTTAGGTAGGGGTTCTGTTCTCACAGCAGTCAACTGGGGGTGTGTGTATGAGTGTCTGTCTAGTCAGAAGAGCATAACTGTGTCTCTTGCAGTCACCACTACAATCCTATGGACTACTAATATTTCACAGGTGGACATGCCTACACATCTATTTCATGCAGGCCTCCCAACATCCTTTCTCAAACATGCAATGATCATGTCATCCACTATAAATTGTCCTGCACCCTTGTAAAAGTCAGACTTTTGCCTTGGTGCTTGCGTAAAGTAGTGACTACTGTATTCTGTGTACTTAGCTAGGTAGGGGTTATGTTCTTACAGCAGTCAACTGGGGTGCATGTCTTTGCATGTTTGTACACTTGCTTGACATTAGAGAGAGCATTTTACACCAGCATGTGGGGCACTGCTATTACCACCTTCTCCTCACCAGACAATGCTGATGTCAACACCTATAATCTGCTGTCCAATACTCTCCAAATCAGACTTGTGCTGTGGCACTTGCATTAAATATAGAGGTCTCTAGTCGGTGTACCTAGATACGTAGGAGTTCTGATCTCACAGCAGTCAACTGGTGTGTGTGTGTGTGTGTGTGTGTGTGTGTGTGTGTGTGTGTGTGTGTGTGTGTGTGTGTGTGTGTGTGTGTGTGTGTGTGCACTTGCTTGACATTAGGGAGAGCATTTGACACTAGCACGTGGGACACTGCTATTACTATCTTCTCTTCACCAGGCACTGCTGATGTCATGACCTATAAACTGTTGTCTGATACTCTGCTGTGATATTAGAATAATACAGACAATATTAGCACATACCAAAAATTGCTGCCACAGCTAGGAAGACACATGAGATGAAACAAAAATTGGAGAGATTTATTATTTTATGAAAATAAATGTACAATTCAATGATAATGTAGACATCACACCCCATGAGTAGAACAAGTGGTATGTGACCTGTGTACTGAGGTAGATGGTATGTGGAACATCCACCAGCATGTTCTCACAGTGGTGACTGTTCCCTTGTATGTAACACAACTCCTGAGAATGTGCAGGACATCCAAATCAAAATCAATAATTCTTCCATAGTTCACAGCCTTCAGCACACCAGTAACTGAGTACAATGCACCCTTCTTCATGTACTTCCTTACATATCTTCCAGGGATGCATAACTCAAGTATACCACCTTTGCCACAGTGAGCTCCCACACATCTTACTGGCCATACCTAGGTATTATTTTTGTTGCATAAACATTACTGTCCCATCAAGGTGATATAACATATTCATGTACAATTCCTGTTCCTGTGATGCACACAGTACATACATAGCTGTTTGACAACACTGATGGCATGGGTTACATTTGTGACAGTGTGGCTTGTGCCATATATATGCCATGCATAACTGTCAACTAGCCTGGACTGATTATGTCACATACAGATATATCAGTGTCCCTCTTAACATCTCCAGTAGGTATTACAGTGTCAGGATAGTGTGCTTGATTACCCTCATAGACTGCTGACATCTCATAATAGTTGTACAAGCGTGTTCATGCAGAACCATCTATGATCATTTACAATCACATATGTTATGCCATAAACATGGGATTACTGGTGGTATTATTCCTGATAGTCTCCATGTATGTGTCTGCTTCTATTTAATGTTGTCCATGAGCCTGTAACTATGTGTCCTGCTTGGTGGGACCTATGCTGACATCACAGTCATAGAATGACAACTCATTTTGCATAGCTTCACAATATGCATCTAACTCCTGTTGTATATAACTTCACTGACAGATGTGCTCTCCATTGTTCATGTCAGGATGTTTATGTCACAAAAAACATCCTTCTCCATTGTTATGTCACCTTGTGTGACAGTCACATAATATACATTGCCACTGTGCAATCCATACTGTAGCATGTCAATATGGGATTAGTGATTCTCCTACAAATGTCTTAATTTACATGTCCTCATCTGCTGTTCATTAAGATGTTTCACTTAGCCTCTTTCACTGTGGTCATTCCTACAATTCATCTGTGTCCCCATTCAATACAAACACTTCCCCTGACTGCATATTTTAAATGGCAGTCTATGTACTGTTATGGATCATTTATACAACTTTTGTACAGAATGCCTGAAATGGGACTCCACAATACTCTGCACTGTGTATAATATCCTGTAATTTGTTTGGACCACATACACTGCTATATTATTAACCTTGGCAATGTTTGTGGCATTCCGCACAATCCTGCAGAACTAGCTGACTTGTAGGCAAACAGGTCTACATGTCTGCTGCTATCTGTGTTACTTTACATGGTTTTCTGACTGGCAGCACTGTTTACGTTTAAATGTGGTGCACAGTATGAATATGTAAATAGTGCTGCTGCTCACTGCCCAAGCATGTAAACTTTGTGCAGGCTTTGTTCAAAGCCTACATAGACTTTACTGAATCCCCCAGGTGTATTTTATTTTTGCCCCCCCAACACTGCTGACCATCAGCAGACCCTAGTGCTTCTCCTGAAATCCATGTCTCTCTACCCCTCCAGGCCACAGTCAGACTAAATCTGATTAAAGGTTGGGACTAGTGAGAGGATGAAGGCATCCTGCATCCATATCATACAGCTGCCATGATAGCGGCTTACCCCACTGCTTTCCCTCCTCACACAAGTGCACAACTACACCCTGTGGGTTGGATGCATAATGGGCAGACCATGCCAAACCACACCTCATGTTGATATCAGCGATTCACCCAGAGTAAGTACTATGTGGCTGTTTGCCCCGCCTTGGCCAGGGAAATGTAACCACTTTCTGTGGCCTTTGCCAGCACCCCCGCACTAGCCAGCAGTTCAGATACCTGAGTCGCTAACCAAACCTGGGTCATCAGGGCTATAGTCAGGCCTTTATCCCACTATGCCACTGTACTGCTACAATGATCTGTGCTTCAGTATGCCCACCAAACTCCCTCTTATGGGTAACTGTCAAATTACCATGACTACACTTACTGCTCTATCCAATTCATATTTACATTTCTAAATATAAATTATTCATCACTTCTTCTTCTTTCAGCTTATCTAGTTTAGGGGTCGCCACAGCAGATCATCTGTCTGCTCATGATTGGCAGTGGAGTTTTACAGTGTTGAGTTGCCAGCCCAGCGCCCAACCTTCCACAGAAGGCACACACATGCACACACTCACACCTAGGACCAATTTAGAGTGTCCAGTCCACCTACTGCATGTCTTTGGGATGTGGGAGGAAACCAGAGCACCCGGAGGAAACTCACATGACCACAGGGAGGACATGAAGACTCTGCACAGAAGGCACCCTAGCTGAGAATCGAACTGGAGAACTTCTTGCTGTGAGGTGGCAATGCTAACCACTGCACCACCATGGCTGCCATATAAATTATTCATCACTATATAATGTATAATAAATCATGTTAAGTTATACTCTGAAATACAGCTACATTATATGATTGTTACCATTACAGGCCATATATATTCAAGGCATTAATAAATGTCTTCATGAGTGCTCCTCAGTAGCTGGTAGACACTCTGTCTTTGGCCTTGTAAAGTAACTGACAAATGTCTGAGTACCTTCAAACATTCATGGCTTATTAAAGCTATACTTTTATTTTATTTGTACTTTGTAACTGGGGTAGAACACTGATCCACAAAGACATTTTTCAGACTCATCTTGGCAGCACTGTCTGGTTAAGTGACTTGTTCATATTCAAGTATCAGAAAAAGGAAGCTGAGGGAATCAAACCGTATACTACAAAAGCCGTGTGTTAACAGCTCATAGCTTAATCCTCTTTACTAACTGTCATACATGTAGTCTGTCTCTATGGTATGATCTGCCACTGGAATGCCAGGTTATTCATACAATGAATATTACAATATATAACATAATACTATAATTTGAGTTGTGACTGTGAATATATCTTGGTATGGCTTTTTAAATATTATGCAAAAATTGCTTCTAAAAGTAAATAGTCATCATTTACATTTAAAAGATTTCTCAGTAAGTGAGCAATGTTTAACAAATTTGCATGCCTGTGACAGGTGTTCCAGGATGAGTTCATTCTTTTTATGTGTTTATACATTGTTTCTGGCTTAACAGTAGAATATTCCACACTGATGTCATCAGATATTTTTAAAGACAAAATCTCATTGTTTAAAATTTCATTGTGACTAGTCTGATTTCATGATAAATATAGATAATATAAATATGGTTGACTAATTTCATTATTTTTCTCTTTGTGTTCATCTCCCAAGAAAACAAACATTATTTTGCCAAAAACTGTACTCTCGCAGTCATATAAAATGGGTATTAAGAAATACTCAAGAAAGATATTGTAATCTTAGTGACAAGACTGAGGCCTTCAGGATGTGTAACCCTCACAACAAATACAAATGAATTTATGGCCAAATAGTACTGACCTCATCACAGCTGCTAAAATGGACATGGCTACAGAGCAAATATCAGAAATCCAGAAAATGTAATTTATGTAATGGTATCTAATACAAATACACCTATAACAGAGTTAAACAGTGACTCCATATATCTGTTTTTATTTTTCACTTTTTTGACTCATTCTTGAAAACTCTGTCCTAGAATAGTAATGGCTGCCTGGGGTAGATACCATCTGATGCGACGCATTTACATAAAATACAGAAACTCTCAATATTAAGTAAGGGGTGAGCTAGCATAATATGAATAAATAGTGGCTGGTAACTTGGGTTAATGACTAAGGCTATTTGTTTGGAGATTATTGCATGATGACTGCTCCATTCCAAAGACTATTAACAAAAGCAGATTGAATGGGGTTAGGAGGTTATTTATGTATTAGAAATCATATAAGCAGGCAGTACACACTGGCTGTCACATTCAGTCTGAGAATTTCTTCACCTCCACCACATACTACATAATATCTTAAAGTTCTGACACCTCAGAATAAGAGCTAGTCTTGATTGGTGGGCATTTGTAGGCTGCAGAAAGTAGATGAAACATATAGAGCACCTCATATGCATGTAGCTCCTCTCCTTAGACATTCTGAATATAGACCATCTCATGTGCATGCAGCTGCTCCCCTCAGACATTCTGTATATAGAGAACCTAATGTGCATGTAGCCCCTCCTCTCAGGCATTCCACATATAAAACACCTCATCTGGCTGCAGGTCCTCCCTTCAGGCATTCTGCATATAGAACATCTCATGCACATAGGTTCATAGGTCCATAGGTTATTACTGGGTTACAATCACCAGGGCCTTTATAAGCCTAAATAAGCAACACAACCCAGTTTTGTCCCTGAGTACCTTGGGCATCTATTCATAGGAGTATGTTACTAAGGAAGTAGCTAAAGGTTATGTTGGGAGTACATTAGCTGGAGATTATTTTACTAACTGTCAACCTCTGTCCATTTGAAACTTGGAGGCCAGACCAAGTGTGAATTTGCGATTTTCCATGCAATGGCCAAGGTTTCATTTGAATAGGGCCAGGTATGATCTCTGTTTCACATGGACAAGGAGCCTAATCCATACCATGGTGATCTTTTGAGACAAATATATTGGTGTCTCTAGCATGTTCTTTTTATGATGCAAGCAAAGTTCAAATCCTTGGATTTAGTGTTTCTGGTGGTGTTTATTTTGCAGATGTGCAAAAGCTCCATCAGAGCTGGATCTGAGGATGCCTTATACGCTAGGCATCGATTGCCTCTCAGTAACCTATAGGAGACTGAGCACCTATAGCCTCTGTTTGGTATAGTTATGAGTTGTGTTATTCCTGGGGCATAGATGATGACCTATAGTTAGCTAGGATATGGTAAAGGATCTTGTTTATGGTGACTTGCATGTGGATGAACTCCAGGGCATCATCCTGTTTAACCAACCTGAAGATGTATTTGTTGCTAACGTTGATCGAGACGCCTTCACCTTTAGTCCATGTCTGTGCTTCTGTTGGTCTAAATGTGTGGAAAGTGCTATAGGCTTGCACTGTAAGAGGACTTTCTGCAGTTTTTACTCAAATCTTAGTAACGGCACAGATGTCTACATTCTCCAGAGTGAGGAGAGCTTATAGGGTGTGGATTTTCTCGTTTAGGCTCCTAGCATTGAGCAGTAACACCTTAAGGTTGTTTTAAGTTTTTTTTTATGCTATGGAAGTAGGCATTGTCTAAAAAAGGTTCTAAGGGGGTGGATGAAGTTTTAGCTAATATCCAATAGCTCGGTGGAGGGGCAGGGGCATCCCATCCTTGGCAGACAACGTGGTCTGTTAACCATGTCCTCCCATGATGACAGATATTGGATCCCCCTGGAATAACACCAGAAACTAAGTCAATTATTAAAATCAGTCATTTTTTTTGTTCATACCATGGCATCATCCTTAGTAAAGGTAGAATGCTGCTCAATGCAAGGTGCATACCTGTATGTGATACATATTCAGAGAGATCCATGTCTTTTTTCTTTTATGGTCCAGTGAGGTATGTCTCAGGTCATTTACATCCATACAGACTATGATAGAAACATATTGGTAGCTGTGGTTCTGTGACCTGAGTGCCTGTGTGACATTGTGGATCCTGGTTCCAGATAGGCAATTAACTACTATCCTCTCTTGTCCAGCCTGGTGGAAGGGGCACCTGTGTGTTGTACAGTGGAATCCCATATGAAAAGAGTTTTTGGTAAACTGTTTGCTTGCCTTAAGGGCTTTGCTCTTGCAGGGCCATTGAGTGTAAACTTATGTGTGTGCTTGGTGTTGCTTTTGGTGTGAACTTTAGTATTTGATGGAGATGAGTGTTGCTGTTTGACAGCTAAGGAAGTATTTGAAGTTTAGGAAGGTTTCTTTCAAATGCTTCAGCATAAGATAATTTATGTATGTGGCAAGCGGTATGTGTGAAAGATATAGTGTCTATGTATTTTTGACAAATTTTTTTGTAAGCATTTGACTCCAAGGAAGTTGTGTGTGTACATCTCTCGCATACTGTGTTACTTTTTCTAAGGGTTAAATGAATGTCTGAGTTCATGAGAAAATTGCTATATTGTCTCAGGATGCCCATACCTACCAAGCTAGCCACAGAGACATTTGAAAATTGCATATCCATGTTGTCTGGACCTGTATTAGGGTGGGCTATTATGATTTAGGAACTGGGTTTAATATGGGACTCCTGGATGGTGTCTAGGGTTAAGGCTAGATGTTAAATAGTGCTACGATCTGGTATCAGTAATGTTCGATGCGCAGTGTCTCATTGTGTTTCAGGTAAAAGTCCTAAATAGTAGCTTTAAAGGTAAATTTTACTGCCTAAGCATTTCCTACTATAAAGGGTGCTGATATCTGTTGCTGCACGGTGAGCAGCTTTATAGCAGACAGAAAAAGCTGAAAGATAGTTCCTGTTCCCTCTGGTCAATAAATGACTGTACGTTGAGCTCCCTGGAGTGCTTCCTAAGTTAGAGATACCAGGCAAACCCCTTCTGCCACAATATGGATGATGCTGCAGCTTCTTAATATAAAAGTACAGCAAACGTAACTCTCAAGTACAATTCACCACCAAACAACTAAGTCCCTGGCTAGTTTGCCCTTCTGCAAGGTGATTTAGAAAACAAACTGAATGTAGAAACCAAACAGACAAAGGATGATTTTTATATAAGAAAACGAATAAATGCTTTCAAAATGTAATCAAAAAGTATTGATCACTGAATAGAACAAGTGCAAATGCAAAATAAATCAAGAGAATATACTTATCTTGGCTTGGATGGCTTCAAATGCTGTAGAAACACATGCAAAGCATTACTGAGCTCTGTGGAAATGAGCACAGAGCTAAGCAAATGCACCTAATTTATAGCAGACAGAAAAAGCTGAAAACTAACTCCTGTGCCCTCTAACCAATAATTGACTACACTTTGAGCTCTCTGAAGTGCTTCCCCTACTTGGAGAGAGCAGGCAAACACCTTCTGCCACAAGATGGATGGTCCTGGAACTTCTTAATGTATGGCACAAGAGAGATAAACCTCAAGGGAAATTCAACACCATACAGCTAAGACCCTCTCTAGTTTGCCATTCTGTAAGGCAATTCATTAGCAAACAGAATCTATAAACCAAACAGACAGGGAAAGGACAACTTTTATATCAAAAAATTAAATACGTGCTTTCAAAATACAGTGAAACAATAGCAATAACTGAATGCAACAAGTTTAAGTGCAAAAAAAAATCAAGAAAATAAGGTTATCTAAGACTGAATGGCTCTGGATGCAGAGAACACTTGTAAAGCATTGCTGAGTGCCTCTCCTTACACATTCTGCATATAGGGCACCTCATACACATTCAGCACCCAGCCAGCCTTGTATTCTGCATATAGAGCAGCACATGTGCACCAAGCTCCTCCCCTTAGGTATTTATTTATTTATCTGTTTGTTCATTTATTGATTTCTATTGGTTGACTGGAAAAGTTCAACTGGGCAAAAAAAAAAAAAAAACTTTTCTATGGTGGCCTTGGGAGAAAAGCTCCACATAAAAATAAATTATGCAATGTCATACATTAATATAAAGAATAAAAATTTCATAGGATAACAACTGCAGTACAGAGACATAGGATTAAATAAAAACTTTCAAGAATTCAAATCCCACAGTATTGTGATGAACGTACATTGGCATACTCAGGATAGACTTAAGTTACTTTATAATACAGTAGTAGATATATGTGAGTAATACAAATGGCAACTTTGAAGTTATGCCAAAGATCAAGCTGAGGAAGGAGGATAGAAAATGCTGCAGATAGATATGGTTTAATGAGAGAGGTATAATACTTAGATAAATTAATACAGAATACCTCCTAAGCAAGCAGCTCCTCCCCTCAGGCATTCCTCACATGTGCAGGCAGCTCCTCCCCTCAGGCATTCTGCATTTACAGCATCTCATGTACATGCAGCTTCTCCCCTCTGGCATTCTGTATATTGAACATCTCGTATGCATCTAGCTCCTCCCATCATGCATTCCACATATAGAGATTCTTGTGTACATCCAGCTCCTCCCCTCAGCAATTCTGTATACAGAGTATCTCATGTGCATCAATTTCTTCCCATCATGCATTCAGAATGTAAAGAATCTCATGCACATTCAACTCCTCTCTTTAGCCATTCTGCCTATAGAGCACATCTTGTGCATGCAGTTCCTCCCCTCAGGCATTCTGCATATACAACATCTCATCCACATCCAGTTCCTCCCCTCAGATATTATGGATGTAGAGCACCTCATGTGTATGCATCTCCTCTATTCTTGCATTATGTATGTAGAGCATCTCATGTGCATCAAGTTCCTCACCTCAGGCATTCTGCAAGTAGGGCATCTCATGTGCAACCAGGTAATCCCTTTAGACATTTGAAAAAGAGAGCACCTCAAAGGCAGGTATCTTCTCCCTTCAGACATTCTGTATGTAGATCATCTCATTCACATCCAGCTCTATCCCTCAGGCATTTTTATATAGAGTATCTTATGTGCATCAAACTCAAACTCCTCCCCTCAGACATTCCACATATAGAGCATCTCATGTGCATTTAGCTCCTACCTAAGGGAAAATGAATCCATCCACTGTTACATCATTAATAGAAGATACTGTGAAAAAAAGGTACAGTGTAGGACAGACAGACCTCTCCTCCTACTGTCAATATATCTGCTCTAGACAAATTACTGACAGAAGCTTTAACTATGGATAAATCAAGTGACAGCTGTGCAAACATTCACAAGTGTTGCTGTCACCAATATGTATAATGTTTTCTTTACCAATGGGTCTAAATATAAAACAAATTACAGAGGGAAAAGAAGACACCTTTGCTTGGTTCCTCTGTTTAGACACAACTTGTCAGAGAGGAACCCTCCCACTTTAATTTCTGACTTTGATCCCTCATATATCCTCCTAATTAACCTTATTATTGTAGCAGGGAATGCAAATGCTTCCATTGTTCTACTCAAAAAATCCCAGCTTAGTCTGTGAAATGCTTTCTATGCATCAAGACCCACCTAACAACAGCAGTATTTTCTTACACTCTGCTTCTCTCCGGATCATGACTATTTTGTTAATATTGTCAAATGTTTGTCTGCCCTCCACAACACCACATTGATCCATGTCTATCAATTTTGGCAACACCTTTGCCATTCTTTTAGCTATTACAGGCATAAATTCCAGTGCCCTGGATCAACTTATCCACACCCCACCAGGGGCAACAATATCCTAGACCTAGTCATTACCAACATGAGTGACTGGTGTTCTACACCTGAAGTCAACTCCTCGTTGGTTAGATCTGACCATAAGCTAATCACCCTAGATAGGGTCTATATTATTTGAACAAAGGTTTCTAAGATCGAATACCATATGGGCGACACCATATGGTCAAAGTTAGAAAACTTTGAATACTGGAAAAAAAAAGACTAAACCCTAAACTAAGGGCTGTAGGCATGGGGCCAAGCCACCATGCACCCCCCCCATACCCCCGCTCTTTAAATATAACAACTCCAAGACCGCACTATAATGTGGTAAAGGGAAGACTTTAGCATGTTAGGTGACCTTTTTCTTTTTTTTCAGTATTCGAAGTTTTCTAACTTTGGCCATATGGTGTCACCCATATGGTATTCAAAGTTAGAAAACTTTGTTCAAGTAATATAGAGCCCCCTAGATATCCACATCCCACCCCCCATTAAGGAAACCACAGTAAAAAATTTCTCCAAAGCCAACTTCATGCTTCTTAAGACAGAAGTGGCGAACTTCATGACACCCATGCAGATGGACAATACAGTTACGACTGCTGAATCCTACACAAATGCACTCTATAAGCACTTACATGAGTGCATGGATCATGCTATCCCAAACAGAACCAAGACACCATCCTCCAAAAAAAGGAAGCCAATCTGGTGGTTCCCTGCCATAAACAAACTCTACAACAGAAGGAAGAAACTGCTGCAAAAGAGAGTAAAATCCCATGAGTGGAGGAGCACCCTGGTCAGCCTCAGTAAGAAGCTGAGATCCCTTATAAGATCCTCCAAAGCTAGCTAAAAAACCAAAATCGCCACTGATTCTAAGGGCAACCACAAAGCATTTTATACCTATGTCAAGAATATCAATGGCAACACCCAGATCTGCTCTGAGTTACAGCACAACAGCATGAAAATTACAGAACCAACTGATATTGCCAACATCCTGGCAGACAGGTTCAGTGCTAACTTTACTCCCCTCTCACCCCCTAAAGGGCCCATATCTATACAGGAAGAATGCAGAGTCCTTGTAGTCACAACTACACAAGTAAAAGCTGCACTCCCTAAAGCCAAAAAAACAGCATCCATGGGACCGGACAACATCCCAGGCTGTGTTTTACACGAACTTCAGAACGAACTGGGTCCCCACCTAAGCACCATATTCAATCATAGCCTCACATCAGACTTTATGCCCACTGAATGGTGCACAGTTATCCCACTCCACAAAGGGGGAGCCACCACTTATCCCAGGAACTATCGCCCTATTAGCCTGGACGAGCCTGGTCTGCAAGGCCATGGAACGTATCATCGTGGAACTCATAAACAAAGACATTGGTAACCTCCAAACTCTGGACCCCACCCAGTTCGGGTTTGTGATAGGCAGATCATGCCTCCTGAACCTGATCGACTTCTTTGAGGCAGTCACCAAAGCCGTAGATGAGGGTAAGGTGGTTCACACAGCCTATCTTGACCCCGCCAAGGCTTTTGAAACCATCCCCCATTCTGGAATTATAGCTAAACTCACTAAACTAGGTATAAATCCCTAAATCACAAGATGGGTTGCCAATTGTCTCACTGACAGAACCCACACTGTAAAAGGTGCAGACTCCAAATCTGACTTCAAACCAGTGACAAGTGGAGTACCACAGGGTTCAGTCCTGGGACCTCTCCTGTTGGGTATCTACTTCTCTGAAGTACAGGCTAACACAGAAGGCCTTTGGCTAATGAAGTTTGCAGATGACTGCAAACTAGGAGCCACAGTCAAGTCCCCAGATGATGTGGACATCCTACAGAAGGGCCTCACTGAGACAGATGCCTGGTGTCATAGCCATGGCCTCAATCTCAATGCCAAAAAGTGCATTGTCATCCCCTTTGGTAAAAACTCTGTACCCATAAACTACCACATAGGTGGCAGTCTACTTAACACTGAATGTGTGATAAGAGACCTTGGGATCCAGGTGGACAGTAGTCTCTCCTTTGATAATCACATCACCACAGTAGTCAGGAAATCCTTCTACGTGGCACACCTCATCACAAAAGGGTTCTCATCCAAGAAAAAAGAGGTCATTGTTCCCCTCTACTCGACACTCATTAGACCCATTATAGAGTACAATGCCCCTTTGGAATGTACCTCACAAGACATCTGCAGCAGCTGGAAAGGCCCTTAGGCCGATAGCCTAGTACCTATCTATGAACCTATAAGCATTTCATAACCATGGTTAAAAACTGCAATGGGTTTATATGAAGCTGGGTATGATGGTTCTTTACCATCTTTAGGTATTACAGCCATCACAGTTTTCTTCCAGGATGTAGGTGCTTCCCCTCCTTTTAAAATACTGTTAAACAAATCCTTCCAGATTTTTATTACTTTTTTTCCAACTAGCTTCCAAACTTCCACAAAAATATTATCTATTCCTGGAGATTTTCCAGCAGATTGATTGTGTATCATTGTTTTTATCTCATTTCCCCCTATTTTAACTGTTAATTGTTGAAGCTTATCTATCTCTAACCTTGGCATACCTAAGTGTTCCATTAATGTTTCCACCTGTGCTCTTAATTCATTTCCATATTTTTCTGCTTTATACAAATTTTCATAAAATTTCTGAACCATCTCTGATACCTCTACCTCTGGTTATTTTTCTTGTTATAGGCTCCCTGAGTTTGGCAACACCCCTTTCTACATTTTGTTGTCTAAGTCTTTGTGCTAAAAGTTTTTGTGGTCTGGTGTTATTATTGAAAAGAGTTGCCTTAACAGCAATCTTTCTAAACTTGTGCATATTAACCAGATACTCCTTTATTTTTTCTTTAGCACTTTGCATTTGTAAGTCTTCTTGTTCTGTGAGATTCCCCTTATTATGCAATGCTTTCACCTTTGTCAGCCCTATAAATAATTCCTGTTACTTCTTAACCATATCTCTTTTTCTTTTATTTCTACCCTGTTTTAAAAATCCACTTTCATTTTTATCCCATTCACTAGTTATAACTTCTGAAGAAATTTCTATCTTTCCTAATAACTCCCAAATAATTTTAACTACACATTCCTTAATTTCCTCTCTTTTAAAACGTAGGTGGGGAAGACCTGTGTCACATTTTACTTCATTACCCCCCATTTTTATCTTAGTTGTTATTGGCATATGATCCAAAATAGTTATTGGATGTGTATTGAAGCTTTCAATTAAATGCACATGTTCCTGTAAAATATAATTTCTGTCTAGTCTAGCCCAGTTATTGTACCTTGGGAAATAATATGTCAATTCTCTCTGAGTTCCTAGTATTGAATTAACATATTTTCATAGATTTCTTCAGAGATCTTCCCCTTTTTATTATATTTTCCCCTTCTAGGTCCCCCAGATACAACCTCACTGTTGCAAATTAATTTCTAGTCCCCATCTATAAGTAATATTCCCTGCTGAAAACTGATTATTTCTCCCAAAATTTTCTTAAGCTCTATAATAGCAGTTGTAGGTGGAATTTAAATACATGGCAACATAATCCCCCTCCCTCACCAGCAGCTCTGTACTACCAAACATCTACCACTATTCTCTTTTTTCCTGTTTTATCACTATTGGAGTTCTTCCAGCAATTAGTATAAGTACACACCTTTTCCTTTGTCCCTGATATTCTGCTGAATATCCATCCTAAATTCTTTTCTTTATTGAATTCATATGCTCAATTCTTTTCAAATATGTGTCCTGTAGCATTGCTATTTGCACTCTACATTTCATACTATAATTCAATACTCTTTCCTTTTTGTCTATACTTGTGAGACCACTCACATTCCAAAATAATATGGATAGTACAGCCATTATAAGAAGTTGTTATTCCCACCTATTATATATGACGTCATTTTTAAATGTCTATTTCAAGCTTTTGTGTAACATACACCTACTAATGTTTGACAAGACGAAATTTTATACAGTAGTTTCTTGTCATCTCCATTTAAACCTGTCACATTTTGCAAGACTTTTTGTTTTAATGAAAACCCACAAACAAAAACACAAACACACCCCAGAACATATTAACTTAAAGCAAACACACAAAACTATGTACAACTTCATATAATGAATTTCAACCCTTTTGATAGAAGCAATTGTCCCAAATTGACAGTTGCACACACAAACATTACCTAACCTAAAATTAAGGTTATCTATGCTAAGATAACTCTCAAAATTGTTATCTCAAAAATCAGGAGTACAACCTTTAATGAAGAGCTGAGTCCCAGAATCAGGGGCACTTTTAAAATATTATTTTATTCTCTTGGTAAGTTAGCAGGCCAACAGAGACATGCCAGAAAATCCTAATTTTATAATAAACAGAAATAAAATCTAAGACAAAATCAGAGACATTCTATAAAATTGGGAATAGTTGAAGGTTATGATATACTATGCAAGTTTTCACCATGTACCTTTAAAGTACAGGATAGAGCCAGTGGGGTGACTTTTTTTTTACTTTAATTAAATGAGTTGTAGTAAAGTTTATTATGGAATGAAAGAAAGTTTGAAATACCGACCAGGTGAAAACTGATCTAAGTTATTTCAAAGTATTTTCAGAAAACGTTTTGTAGTAAAAGCATAGATAACTGTAGTAATGTTGATAGAATTTGACTTTGATAGCAAACCAGATTGTTCAGATTGGCATATGGCCAAAGATGCAGTCAGATATGGTGTCCGCAACATACTTGATAGATTGGAGGTGATTTTTATGTGTGTTGATTTTCTTTTAGTGATCTTGAGCAGCCCAAATTGAGATATAAGTTTGATATAACCATAAAGATTTATTCCAGGATGAAATAGGCTTTGGTACTGACTTGCTATTCAAGTTTAAATGGAAGACTCACTCAAAGGAGTCAATACGAATGGATAGAATCTGGATGTATTTTAAAGATATTCTAATTCCAGGCTTTTTTTTTTTTGTTTTGGTTAGCAGGTTTTGAAGTAATAATAGTAGTAATAATAATAACCATAACAAAAGAATCACATCCTTCCTTAATGAGAAGCTGGTAGAGATGTGCATAATAGAGGAAGGTCTGGTTGCAAACAGCAGCCAGCTCTTCAGTTCCTTTATGCAGCATGGTATCTACATGTATTGACAATTGTGTATCTAATGCATTGTCAGCTTAATTCATCTTGTTCTGTGCAAGACTGTTAAAAGTGGACTGCTAATATGTTAGAAAATGTTTCCGGATAAAACTTTTTTAATGTATGCTTTAGGTTTTTGATGCCTCTCTGTTTTTAGCTGCAGGAATAGTCAGGGTTTTCGTTAAGGGTCACCACTGGTAGATCCAAAAGTTACCCAATCACTAAAGTAAGAAACATAGTAATAAGCAACTAAATAAATAAATACACATGACAACATCAAAGTAACTAGGAAAAATATAAGTAGAGAGCGAGAGAGATAAAGAGAGAGCAGGACATAGATTCCACTTAACAGAAGAAGGTAGTTGGATAATGTTATAACTCACATCCAAGGACCATAAATGAGTCAACAACTTTAAGAAGTAACTCAGACTCTAAGACAGCAACTAATTAGCTTGCAAGCTTCTGGAAAACCCATTGCAGATACAGGAAATGAGGATGAAAGCTAGAAACTAGCTTGAGCTCAATGCTAATTGTATGTACCTCACAACTGTGATTAGGGTGTACTATCTAGACATAAATATTTAAAAAAAAAATAGCACAGCACAGATAGCCATACAGAGAGTTTGGCAGATGCTTCTGTGACAGGACTGTTTCCAACCTCCTGTACTGATAGATATTTCTTCCAAAATGACTGCAAACACATCTACCTGCAAAATCAAAATACACAAACAAAATGTTGTGATTCAGCAGAGGGGTTAAGCTTACCATCATCTCCCTATTGGAAGTTATGTCTCCACATTCTCTTAGAGTACAATGCCCCTTTTGGAATGTACCTCCCAAGACATCTGCAGCAGCTGGAAAGGCCACAGAAGTACCTCACAAAGAGGATTACTGGCCTCAAACAGATGCCCTTCACTGACCATCTCAAAAAACTCCAGCTTTACTCCGTAGCATATCGCCTACTCTGAGGTGATCTCTGATTAACATATAAAGCTATGTCAAACCCAGAGCTGTTGGACATGCTACACCTAAAGAAATCCCAATCCCCCCGAGTTACATGCCCTAGGGACCTAAACCTTGTCACCACAATAAACAGGACATGCTGGAGGGCTAGATTCCTGTCCCAGAGACTTCCCATACTCTGGAACAAGCTACGCAAAGTTCCTCATTAGCACTCTTCAAGAAAAATCTTGATAAGTGAATGGGAAATAGGAAATACGTCCCAGAGATCACTTCAGTGGCTCTGCTTGACAGGGGCACAGGAAAATAACTTTCTTGGGTGGCGTAAGCCAAGGAACCTTGTTGGCTAGGCTTACTTAGGCCATTCTGGGTGGGGGGCACCATACACACACAGGTATATATATATATATATATATATATATATATATATATATATATATATATATATATATATATATATGGGTCATAGTTACATCGACAAAATTCCAGTTTAGTCTTTTGGGGTTCTGGTCTCGATGATATGAAATTCGCAGAACTGGAATTTTGGCGATGTAACTAATATCTATATATATATATATATATATATATATATATATATATATATATATATATACATGGCATTTACCAAGAGGACAATATATCAAACCACTTTCAGTCAAAAACTTAAATTGACAGAGCAAAACATTGAAAATATACAATAATACAGAAAAAAACTTTGTTTTTGTTTTGGACAAGCCCCGCTGCACACCTACGTGGGAGATGCAACACCCAAAGCCCTAGCCCTTGCTGCTGTGTATATATAGTAACTCCAAGACTACACAAAAATTGGAGAAAGGAAAAACTTCCTTAACCCCATTGTTAGTTAATCTTGCACCACACTCCCTCACTCACACTGCACACACACACACACACACACACACACACACACACACACACACACACACACACACACACACACACACACACAAAGACAGACTTTGGCACAGACTCTTTCACACATTTACTCTAATCACCCTACTTGGAATACACATGCACAGTTCAACACACTCAAATCACAAAGGCACATACTCACAATTACTATTCATGTAAAACTCTCATAACTTTGCATCTTAAAGATCACCTCCACAGCTAAGATATCCAAGAAATGGGAATCAGTAAAACAAGACAGTGACTTCTGTTTTGCTGGAGCATCATCCTGATGACATCAGTGGCATCCATATATATATATATATATATATATATATATATATATATATATATATATAGGTCTACCTGACATGGTCGACAGTTCATATGGTCGACAGTTCATTTGATCGGCAAGCATTTTAGGTGGGGCTTAGCCCCACACCCCGATAATCGGGCTGTGCCCCCACAACCCCTAACTATATATATCAACTCCAGGGTTGCACAACATTGGGGAAGGGGGCAAATCTGCTTGTCGACCAAATGAACTGTCGACCAAATGAGTGTCGACCATATGACCTGTCGACCATGTCAGGTAGACCCATATATATATATATATATATATATATATATATATATATATGTGTGTGTGTGTGTGTGTATACAGCTAATTCAGGGATGCATAAACACCTCAGAAGGAATCCTCCTTATATTGCACATTGTAACTCACCCTGTATTACTCAGCTGAAAAGGTGTTTAACCACACTCAGATGAGCATTAATCTTCCAGTTAAACAGTACTCGATAAAACACCAGACTCTCATTGTTGCCTTAAAATGCTCAATTCTTGAGTTTGTTTTCCCAATGAAATGTCTTTTGTGTAAAGCCTGTGTGTGTGTGTGTGTGTATGTAAATATGTGTTTGTGTGTGTGTGTGTGTGTGTGTGTGTGTGTGTGTGTGTGTGTGTGTGTGTGTATGTAAATATGTGTGTGTGTGTGTGTGTGTGTGTGTGTGTGTGTATGTGTGTGTAAATATGTGTTTTGTGTGTGTGTAAATGTGTGTGTGTGTGTGTGTGTCTTTGTGAGTGTTTGTGTATGTACTTTTGCAAGGGTGTGTGTATCCTGTGATAAGCTGGCATCCTCTCTAGGGTTAGTTTCACTTTCCTGTGCCGACTGAATGCTGGGATAGGCTGCGGGTCTCTACGAACCTGAAATGGTTAAAGTACATATCAGAGAATGAATATATGAACGAACTTTAGTATGGAGAGGAAGGATGTAGGAGGGGTAAAAAAGAATATATAAAAGATTTAGCCAGGACACAGTAGAAGAAGAATAACTATTAGCAGACCACATAACAAAACTGTTTAACTGATCTCTAACAAGTGGAGAGATTCATGAGGACTGGAAAAGAGATCCGATGGCACCACTCTGTAAAGCAGCAGCCAGAACTAACCAGGGGAATTACCAATGCATAAGCCTGAACTCGGTGTCCAGAACATCATGGAAAGAACATTTAGGGAAAGGCTGGTGAGCCACTGGGAGACACAAGCTCTGGGATGATAACTAGTATGGAATCATGGCTAGAAGCTCATGCCAAATGAACCTAATTTAGTTCTCTAACTAGGTTATGATAGATGGGGTTCAGGGACATCCAGCAGAAGCTATCTGCCCCATAACAGGACTACAAGCAAAGTGATGGGCACAGGTGCAGGAGAAAATAGGTGGTAGAAAAGCGGTTGAAACAAAAGACTCAGAATAATGGTGAAGAGGCACTATCAAAAGAAAGGGAGTAGAACTGTCCTACAAGAGCTAGTCCTGGGACTGATGTTTTTTAATAGGTTTGTCTAAAACTTTATAAGGAATATAAAGGAAAAGACCTTTTTGCAGAAGGTATGATGACAGGGATCATGGCAGAGTACTGGATAGTCAGATTAAATATGGCTGTGAAGAAATTATCAGAGTGAGAAGAAAAATGCAAGGCATTATACCTCGGCAAATAACCCATGGATAGAATACAACATTGGAAGAATCCTGCTCAAAGCATCTAGACAAAAGAGGGATATAGGATTAATTTTAAAGATGGAAAAAAGCCCATCTCCAAAGCAAGAAGGCAGGAGCTAAGGTATAAAGATGCTAGGCTGCATCCACAGAGGAATACATTCCAGAGGCAAGGAGTTATGCCCTTCCTGCACCAATTGCTAGTCATTAAATAGTTAAAGTAGTATATCAAGCACTGGTAGCCATGTAGGAGACTGAATTAAAGGTTGCAGAAGGAGTAAAAACAAAAGTCATCAGAATGAAGATGGGAATGGATGGCATGCTCTATGAGGAAGGGCTGGATGAGGTACATATGCTCTCCATTGAGGACTGGATGAAGTGGGGACATGCTCAGGGTCCAGAAAGTAATTAGGGGAAGCTGCAGAGGAGTCAAGCTAAAGACAAAGGACAACAGTGGTAAGAGAGGCCATGGTCTCCAAACTGAGGAGAAAAGTTAAAACATGGATTTACACAAGTACTTTTTCAAAGAATGGGTGGAGGACATTAGGACTACATTCTCGGGTGTAAATCAAGACTTCTGACTCATTCAAAAAAGGCTTGAGATGGATGAAGGAATATAGAGGGAAGAAGGAGAGAGCAACTGCAGAGTGCTAGCTGTAACAGATAGACTTGACAGATCCTCACTTTGGTCCATGTATATATGCATGCAGGTATGTACACATGTAGGCACATATCTATGCATGCATATATGCATGCAGGTTTGTATTAGTAGATGGATGAGGTAACATACAGACAATGCAGAATTAAGTGGAAATAACTGAAGGTCCTGCAGGGTACATACATGTATGCATGCTGGTTTGCATTAGCAGATAGGCAAACATACAAACAATAAAACATTAAGTGAATGTCCTGCAGGGTAAATTCTGAAATCTACTGCCTATGTAGAACCTATTTACTGTTGCTTGTTTTCTTAGTTCATATTGCAATGCGTTCTGTTACCATTTCTGAAAAACAAATTACACTCAATGTGCCTAATCCAGGTTCAAAGCTGTCATTATTGGGTAACCTATGGGTGGAGAAAGACTGTTACACTGTTACATATAAGTTTGGGGGGGGTGGCCTTTTTTTTTTTTTGGCGAATGCAGCTTGGGGATTTCAATCCTTGACACATTCAGTTTCATCCATTTATAGTGGATATGTCATTATTTGTTAATAAAAAAATACTCAATTCCAGTTTAATGAATTACAGGATCACAGCTCTACCTACAGACTCCCTGTCTTAACTCATTCACTGTGCCACATTTGGAGATACATGACATTTGACTGGAAGAACATTCCACCATGGAAAGAGAGAGCACTTAGATATGGAAAGTGAGGCTGTTTGTCATTACTTACCCATATTATTTTTTTTTTCTTTTCTTTTTAACATATATATTTCTACCTCTTACTATATCAAGAAGTTTACCTGGAAATTGGATTTATTTTTTCTTTTGTGCCCATTAGAACTATTTAGAACGAATGCTAGCAATCATGTGGTGGCAAATAGAAGCTAATGAAAAAACAAGTTTAGGAATGACTCAAGCAAATGCTGTTTTTAGAAATGGTGGTGAAGCATTGAAGTGAGTATTTGGTTTGCAAATTAAAGAAATAGAGAAACAGAATAAGTAATCAACATGTTAATTAACATGACCCTGTCTTCCCATTATCTTTAAATAAGTGTATTAGTATGCATATTTTTCACTGTTTGCATTTGGGTGCTGAAAGTGCCCTGCACTATCTTGTTCTGTTTTACTTTCTTTTTCCCAGTCCTGAGTCTCCTGACTTAAGTCATTTGTTGAGAACAGTAACATTGCACTGTCTTTTGAGTAAGAGCCAAATACTCTTACAAGTAGTTAATATAAATATTTGTTTAGGTTTGAACTTAATATAGTGTGCGTGTGTGTGTGTGTGTGTGTGTGTGTGTGTGTGTGTGTGTGTGTATGTGTCTATACATTTGTTTGAGTCATTTTAATTAAGGGCTAGTTTCAAGAATAGTATTACATTCTCTCACTTTTCCTCTGTGCACTTTAGTGGTGGGGTATGAATTCCTCATATCCTTATAAAGTCTGAAATGTCTTCTCCTTTGGCCTTTTCCATTGTGTTTATAAAATTTGCACTGCACTTCTGCCTGCTTCTGTCTTGGTCCATTTTTTCTCTCTCTCTCTTTCTCTCATCAGCCCCCCCCCCCCTTCCCTCCCACCAAGCTGAGCACAGATCTGAAGGGAATGATCGCTACCAGATTTATACAACACCACATAAAGAAACTGCAGGACTTATAAGGCAAGTGCTGAGAAATAGAAACACTCACTGTTTAGGGAGCTTGTCCAAAAAAAATTACTTATTGTGCCATTTCACTGATTTAAAGACACAGCAACTCCATTCCATAGACTTTATTCCAAGAAGAAGAATAACTATTAGCAGACCACATAACAAGAGATCCGATGGCACCACTCTGTAAAGCAGCAGCCAGAACTAACCAGGGGAATTACCAATGCATAAGCCTGAACTCGGTGTCCAGAACATCATGGAAAGAACATTTAGGGAAAGGCTGGTGAGCCACTGGGAGACACAAGCTGGGAGACACAAGCTCTGGGATGATAACTAGTATGGAATCATGGCTAGAAGCTCATGCCAAATGAACCTAATTTAGTTCTCTAACTAGGTTATGATAGATGGGGTTCAGGGACATCCAGCAGAAGCTATCTGCCCCATAACAGGACTACAAGCAAAGTGGCAAAGTGATGGGCAGGTGCAAAGGTGGAGAAAATAGGTGGTAGCGGGTTGAAAGAAGCAAAGACTCAGAATAATGGTGAAGAGGCACTATCAAAAGAAAGGGAGTAGAACTGTCCTTCAAGAGCTAGTCCTGGGACTGATGTTTTTTAATAGGTTTGTCTAAAACTTTATAAGGAATATAAAGGAAAAGACCTTTTTGCAGAAGGTATGATGACAGGGATCATGGCAGAGTACTGGATAGTCAGATTAAATATGGCTGTGAAGAAACTATCAGAGTGAGAAAGAAAATGCAAGGCATTATACCGCGCAAATAACCCATGGATAGAATACAACATTGGAAGAATCCTGCTCAAAGCATCTAGACAAAAGAGGGATATAGGATTAATTTTAAAGATGGAAAAAAGCCCATCTCCAAAGCAAGAAGGCAGGAGCTAAGGTATAAAGATGCTAGGCTGCATCCACAGTGGAATACATTCCAGTGGCAAGGAGTTATGCCCTTCCTGTACCAATGCTTGCTAGTCATTAAATAGTTAAAGTAGAAGTATAAGCACTGGTAGTAGCATGTAGGAGATGAAAGGTTGCAGAAGGAGTAAAAACAAAAGTCATCAGAATGAAGATGGGAATGGATGGCATGCTCTATGAGGAAGGGCTGGATGAGGTACATATGCTGTCCATTGAGGACTGGATGAAGTGGGGACATGCCTTGTGGACATGCTCAGTGGTCCAGAAAGTAATTAGGAAGCTGCAGAGGAGTCAAGCTAGAGACAACAAGGACAACAGTGGTAAGAGAGGCCATGGTCTCCAAACTGAGGAGAAAAGTTAAAACATGGATTTACACAAGTACTTTTTCAAAGAATGGGTGGAGGACATTAGGACTACATTCTCGGGTGTAAATCAAGACTTCTGACTCATTCAAAAAAGGCTTGAGAAGGATGAAGGAATATAGAGGGAAGAAGGAGAGAGCAACTGCAGAGTGCTAGCTGTAACAGATAGACTTGACAGACCCTCACTTTGGTCCATGTATATATGCATGCAGGTATGTACACATGTAGGCACATATCTATGCATGCATATATGCATGCAGGTTTGTATTAGTAGATGGATGAGGTAACATACAGACAATGCAGAATTAAGTGGAAATAACTGAAGGTCCTGCAGGGTACATACATGTATGCATGCTGGTTTGCATTAGCAGATCCTGTGGGTACATGTATGCGCGGTTTGCATTAGCAGATAGGCAAACATACAAACAATAAAAAAATAAGTGAATGTCCTGCAGGGTAAATTCTGAAATCTACCGCCTATGTAGAACCTATTTACTGTTGCTTGTTTTCTTAGTTCATATTGCAATGCGTTCTGTTACCATTTCTGAAAAACAAATTACACTCAATGTGCCTAATCCAGGTTCAAAGCTGTCATTATTGGGTAACCTATGGGTGGAGAAAGACTGTTACACTGTTACATATAAGTTTGGGGGGGGTGGCCTTTTTTTTTTTTTGGCGAATGCAGCTTGGGGATTTCAATCCTTGACACATTCAGTTTCATCCATTTATAGTGGATATGTCATTATTTGTTAATAAAAAAATACTCAGTTCCAGTTTAATGAATTACAGGATCACAGCTCTACCTACAGACTCCCTGTCTTAACTCATTCACTGTGCCACATTTGGAGATACATGACATTTGACTGGAAGAACATTCCACCATGGAAAGAGAGAGCACTTAGATATGGAAAGTGAGGCTATTTGTCATTACTTACCCATATTATTATTTTTTTTCTTTTCTTTTTAACATATATATTTCTACCTCTTACTATATCAAGAAGTTTACCTGGAAATTGGATTTATTTTTTCTTTTGTGCCCATTAGAACTATTTAGAACGAATGCTAGCAATCATGTGGTGGCAAATAGAAGCTAATGAAAAAACAAGTTTAGGAATGACTCAAGCAAATGCTGTTTTTAGAAATGGTGGTGATGCACTGAAGTGAGTATTTTGTTTGCAAATTAAAGAAACAGAGAAACAGAATAAGTAATCAACATGTTAATTAACATGACCCTGTGTTCCCATTATCTTTAAATAAATCTATTAGTATGCATATTTTTCACTGTTTGCATTTATGCTGGAAGTTGCCCTGCACTTACCTTGGTTCTGTTTATGGGTGCTGTGCCTGCCTGCACTTGTTCTGTTTTTTACTTTTTCCCAGTCCTGAGTCTCCTGACTTAAGTCATTTGTTGAGAACAGTAACATTGCACTGTCTTTTGAGTAAGAGCCAAATACTCTTACAAGTAGTTAATATAAATATTTGTTTAGGTTTGAACTTAATATAGTGTGCGTGTGTGTGTGTGTGTGTGTGTGTGTGTGTGTGTGTGTGTGTGTATGTGTCTATACATTTGTTTGAGTAATTTTAATTAAGGGCTAGTTTCAAGAATAGTATTACATTCTCTCACTTTTCCTCTGTGCACTTTAGTGGTGGGGTATGAATTCCTCATATCCTTATAAAGTCTGAAATGTCTTCTCCTTTGGCCTTTTCCATTGTGTTTATAAAATTTGCACTGCACTTCTGCCTGCTTCTGTCTTGGTCCATTTTTTCTCTCTCTCTCTTTCTCTCATCAGCCCCCCCCCCCCCTTCCCTCCCACCAAGCTGAGCACAGATCTGAAGGGAATGATCGCTACCAGATTTATACAACACCACATAAAGAAACTGCAGGACTTATAAGGCAAGTGCTGAGAAATAGAAACACTCACTGTTTAGGGAGCTTGTCCAAAAAAAATTACTTATTGTGCCATTTCACTGATTTAAAGACACAGCAACTCCATTCCATAGACTTTATTCCATCTCCTTAAGATAGTTTTCCAACTCTGTCTTCTTGGAGAGTATGAGTATCAGATGATTATGCTATATAGTATGCAAGTAAACCAAAATGCTGCTGAAATTAACTGAAGCATTATGCATTTCCCTAGCAAAATTACTGTGTGATGCTGTAAATACGGACACAATAGGTATAGTCCGGAAGCAGTTATAGATGCATGCCTCACTGTGTGAAATCCGTTTAGCATTCTACACCATTATGCTACATGCACTATGTATGTACATATGTATGTATATATTTTCTTCTCTGTACCTCTCAACCATTTATTAGGGAAGTGGAGTACACAATATTTAAACATAGCACATTGGTAATCAGAGCCAATCATATAACACACAAAACATGGGAATAAAAAAAAAAAAGGACAATGTAGGGCTGAGATCCTTTAGTCACATACAAGTCAGTGAGTGACACCTAACCAGCCAGAACTAAATGAAACAAAATCTTTAAAAGTTATGTTGTTTAGAAATAGTATTACATTAGATATTTTTAACAGTGTGGTTCTATCTATACTTTTTTAAAACAAAATTAAACTGCCAAGACAAGAATAGTTTGGTTAGCAAAGAGAATAAAAAAATTCTTTGCATTCCATGAAACTTTGCAGGCCTGGGGCTACAGGTTATTTAAACTTGCAACTTATTATGTTACAAAATCCACACTCAAGTAGTTTAATTCCATAAGAAATGTCTACATCTCCTGTAATCAACACCGTAATTAGCTTTATTATTAACATGCTTTATTAATATTTGCTTTAAATGTATTTTCTTTGTTTATAGGTGCATAGGCTTACAGCTGAAAGGGCATTGAGAAGCTTAGCCACGTCACTCTTGTAGTGATGAGAGTGTTCTTGTTACTTCCATACACGAGATGCAACATATGTCAGGCATGGAATTACTGTAAGTTTTTACAGTCATTATGGGGAATTTCTCTCCTATGACTTTACAGGATTTTTAGAACACCTTTATGTTCTACTACAAACGCGTAAGTCCTAAGTGCTCAAAATTCAAAAACTACTATCTTAAAGACAGGGACTTGAGAATCTTGCAGCGTGTACAGGTTGCTGTTTGTACTTTAACTGGAATATGAGCTTAAGCAAGCAGTTGCCTCACCTTGCCTAGACACATTTATGTTCGAACCAGGTAAATGTGGCAGCTGTGGGAAGGGGAGGGAGGACATGGGAATGCAGATTTGGGCAATGATCACGAAGGGGATTTAGGTTTAGGGTGTAGGAGGAAAGATTTATGATTAGGGAGCAGTGAGGGAGTTTTAATATATATATATATATACACACACACACACAAGGAGAAGGCTGCGGATAGCACTTGCTGAAGGCCATAAACTGCTGCACAAAAGAAGGGATGGAGGCGGTACATAAATGTGGAAAGCTAGGGATCACAGCTGATAAAAAGGCGCATCAAGTGGGGGTGGTTGTGGTCACAGGTATGTGCATCCCACAGCATACCATATGCACCCATTGACTGACATGTTTTACCCACAGCTGTACTTGTACCAACATGGCCACCTGAGGGAGGCAATAACTACAAATATTTGCTCCCCAGGAGAATAAAGTGTTGCAGGTCCTCTGCACACATGGCATGTGCTTCCTGAGTAACGGTGTCATAGACAATCATTATTGGCAGCAGGTTTTACAGGAACTGTCACAGGATGTGAATGTTGTAGCAGGTTCAGTAAAGCATTACTGATATTATACACTGTGTGAAGATAAAGGCATGAGACATTGTGACACACATGTCCACCAACACTGAAATGATTCACTGATGCTGTGGAGAGTTTGGTCACACTCTGTGGCCAGGGGAGCAGCTCCTCATACCTGGAGTGGCTTGGCTGTGGGAGCTAGGCTGGCAACAACCACAAATGAGTCAGTTGGGGAAACACCATTACAGTACAGTATAGCACTTTCCACTGCAAGTTTGAGGACTTGATCAAGATCCACCTGCATATTCAGTCTTCTAGACACCTCTGACTTGCATCACCAAACAATTTACAAGATAAGATATGCCTGCCCATTTATGCTACAGCTGTATTTTGCTTTTAGTATTATGTATCCTTTGGGGGAGGAGGGACTTATAGGGCCACATGTGTGTGGGCAGACAGTGATATAATGTGGAGGGTCCGGCACAACAGCTCTGCATAGGCACGATATGAGCAGCACGCTTGTGGCTGACAGTGATGGCAGCATGCAAGCAGCATGGTCTGATAACACAGTGGCTGTAGTGGAAGGAGTCACCCACATCTATAATTACCGGGGCCCCTGTAGAGGTATAAGATGAGCACACAGAATCAAAAAGGAATTGTGGGAATCTAGTACTTAATAGTCCCTTGAAGGTTTTACCTGTAAACCCAGCACACATCGAATCTGAAATTCCAAAACCTCTGAGGTGCACATACCCTCCCACACAGTAACAGATGCAGGGAGGTTAGGCACCCCCATATCTCCAGGACCACCCCAATATGACTACAATACTTGACATTAACCACCAGATTTGCAGGTCAGTGGTCCAGGCACAACTGGCTTATACCCACAGCATTATGAAGATGGTGAGTATACCCCATGACTTATGAGATGACGTGCCAATTAAACAGTGAAACACACCATAGGGCCAGGGAGCACAAAATGCTGCTGAGGTTGCTGGTGGCAAATGTCTCTAGGTGACTCCATGAGACATAAGAAACACTGCAACTGTGATCTAGTCTGCCTCTACATGCTATGTGTTTTGTAACCATGGGAGAGTCCAGATGTATGGAGGTCAGTCACAGACTACCCCAAGTCAGACTACTCAGATCAGAGGTGAGATGGTATCACTATCACCTGTGGACACACAGTTTGGCACCTCTCCCCATTATTGGTATTGTCCATGTCATGGGTAATGGTGTTGCATTGCTTCAGCACCTGTGATATCTCATCAGGCCAAATGTGCATGTTTCTATAGTTCTATCCCTTCCCTGTTACCTGTTGGCACACAGCCTGCCATCCTAGGTCTTTGGCAATGACCTCTTTGTGGGGAAAAATGTTCATCAAAATCAACATATTGTGTTCTCCCTCAGGTGGAAGCTTATGGTCCCGTATTAATGCACTTTCTCTGTCATGGGCTGCATCAAGCCCCAACACCTCAAGCTAACACAGTGAGCACCGCAAATGGTAACATTATGACAGCTTGAACCTACTACTATAAGACATGATCACTGACACCTCAGAACCCCTGAAGTACATGACTTACATGTTTTCTTCTCATGACCCTGCTCCACCTCATAGTGTTGCAGTCACCTGCCAGTGTGTACCCCCACCTCTGCAAGTGATAATGGCTGTACCATCAGTATGATGATGTCCTATGCACAGTGTGACTAGTACCTGTACTATCTTGTGCACAGTGTGACTAGTACCTGTACTACCTTGTGTGATTATTACCTGTACTACCTTGTGCACAGTGTAACTAGTACCTGTACTACCTTGTGTGATTATTACCTGTACTACCTTGTGCACAGTGTAACTAGTACCTGTACTATCTTATGCAAAGTGTGACTAGTACCTGTACTATCTTGTGCGCAGTGTGACTAGTACCTGTACTACCTTGTGTGATTATTACCTGTACTACCTTGTGCACAGTGTGACTAGTACCTGTACTAACTTGTGCACAGTGTGACTAGTACCTGTACTACCTTGTGCACAGTGTAACTAGTACCTGTACTATCTTATGCAAAGTGTGACTAGTACCTGTACTATCTTATGCACAGTGTGACTGTACCTGTACTACCTTGTGTGACTAGTACCTGTACTACCTTGTGCACAGTGTAACTAGTACCTGTACTATCTTATGCAAAGTGTGACTAGTACCTGTACTATCTTATGCACAGTGTGACTGTACCTGTACTACCTTGTGTGACTAGTACCTGTACTACCCTGTGCACAGTGTGACTAGTACCTGTACTACCTTTATAGACTGGATGTAATAATACATGTAGTGTTTTATTCTGTGATCTTTGTGTAATGGCCCATAGTTGTGGACTACATGCCACCTCTTTGAGAATGTTGCAGTGTATTGCTCCTAGCTCTGTCTCAGCTGTGGTATTGCTGCTGCTGTTTATTCCACCCTTGGCCCTTCACCCTGCCCTTCTGTCTCTGGTACAACTGGTACTGAAGACCATGCCAAGATGATTTCATTGCACACACAACAAAAATAATGCTGCAGATGTCTGGACTATATTTCAGTGTCCTTGCATGTGTGTTGTGTGTGAGCTGTGTCTGTGTATCTTGATTCTTCAACCCTTATCCACCTTATTCATATGTGCCAACTGTATCCCTGCCCCTTAACCCCAGACCTTACACAAACTTACAAAAACTATTTCCTAACAGTATAATTATTCAAAGTGTATCTGAAAGCTTGTAGTCTATTTTTTAACTGATTGAAAAAGGAGACTGAAGAGACATTATTTTGTAGTACTGTAACCCAACAGTAGTCAGTAGGGCCACATACACACATGGTCATGTGTATCTGACATACATCTGTAACATGACAGTGTTCAGTGTGACAGACTGCCTGGAAATGTGAACAATGAAAGCCATGGGGAAGTACAACACAATGTTGTGATGCTATAATTAGGAGTCAGAGGCATATTTGCAAACACAGGGATGCAGGACAGCTGCACAGATACAGCACACTTGTCACTGCAGCATGTAAATTACCACAGAAGTGTCATCACCCCTTGAAGTGCAGGAAGGCCAGCAAACAGAATCACTGCAGAAAAGAGAAGGAAAACCCCATGTGAAGCAGTGGCTGTAACTCCAATGCATATGAAGTTATTGCAGTACTACATGAAAAGGAAATATGTGTGCATAGAGCATGGAAAGCTCTGTGAGGAAAGGCAGACACATGCCATACCCTAACAATATTGTCACTCTACAGCCACACACACACTGTTAATATGGCAGTAATGGAGTCAAGGGCAAAAGATGTGTGTCTGTGGTAAACTATGATCATAATGCACATCAGTGCAGATAATACAGAGAGGCATACATAAGTGGTATGAGTGTACTCCTGCAGGTATCAGTGGATACTTCTACTGACATATGGCATGCTGCCAGTAGAGATGAAAACAGCATATGTACCTGCAATATGTAATGTCAAATGAGATGACTCCAAAAGACAATGTGTGTTTCAGCAGACAGCTGTTGGGTGTACATATGAGTGACACAGTGAAACGTCCTGCACAAGACAAGGGACTGACATGTCACAGACAGCAATAAGAATTTGGCATGTAAAGCAAATGGTGACATGTTAAAAGATACAGTTGGGGAACAGCCTGTAGCATACTATAAAGAAAATGACAGGTAAAGCACAGCTGCTATATGGAGTAATATACAGAAATATATGCTGTGGTAAAAACAGTCTCAAACTAGGAGGCAATTACATGCAAGATACATTACATGGAGGGAAAACAACATTTGTGATTCAGGTCCCAAGGTACCCCCTGGTTAGGTCAAAGCTCACTGATTGCTCTATTGCAATCTCCCATAAGGATATGCACATGACCTGTCCATGTCCTCAAAGAAATTGCTCATTAACATATGCAACTGTGTTTGAAACATGTCCATGATGACTTCCCATAGCTGGTCATTCATATTGTCTGGTGGTAGTGGAAGTCAGTGTTGCTGGGCTGCCAGAATTACAATATGTGATGGTCCAGGGTTGTCATCATCACTGGCTGCTCCCTCCTCCTTAGACTGCGAGTCTTCAGCCAGGGGTCAGACATGTCATCTCCATCATTTGCCATTGATAGGTGGGTTGTCACATTGTCTGGCCTCTGTAACATACAGTGAATACAAACACTGGAGAAATCAGCAGTAAATTACACAACATTACCACATCAACAAGCAGAACAACAGTGTAATGAAACTTTGCTTTCAACACTGTTGATAATACACACACATCCCCATATACTATATGGTTCCTACAGAATGTGTAAATATGTTAACACATATGTGAAACAGCAATGTCCATATCCAGTAGATCTTGGTATTTAGTGACAGTGAACATGTGTGATACTCTTATGCCACATGTTAGGCACCAGCACGCCATGAAGGATATTATGTGTGAATTCAGAGATTATTATGACGCAGTAAGTGAATTATGAAGTTTTGCCACCAAACAAAATGCTAGGCTTCCCATACAATAATTATGTTGAACATTTAAGGATGCATGATAAGGTAATGAAGAGCTGAGATTTTGGCAACAAAGGTATTACATATATATGCTATATACACAGATGGTGTGGCAGTATATGTATACAGGATATATATGTACCTTAATATGTTTAACCTTATGTCATTTAGCCATCTGGAAGGAAGACATACACCCATTCAAGTCATCATGGATGCAGCTGGTGAACATTCTAAAAGCAAGTGAGGTGGGTAGTTCTGGAAGTGAACATTATGAGTATCTGCAAAGTTATACACATTGAGAGTGTGAGTTAAGATACCACATATGCAGGACACCTCCCCAATACTTAGCAATCTGCACACGACGCACACTCAGGAGCACACCGGTGCACCCTCTAACTATTATAGTACCACCTTGATATGGTATGCTATATCAAGCCATGGGCAATCGAGAAAGGCAGCAACAAATCTGCTGTACCTCACTATATAACAACTGCCTTGAATAACAAATGCATGTGTGGAGCAATGATGCACACCTCTGTGAACTGTTAAACACAGCAGAACTGTGACACCTCTGTGAACTGTTAAACACAGCAGAACTGTGACAAAGAGCACCGGCTCTGCTATGTTCACATCAGAGTGTGCCTGAATATGTACACTGCTGTTACATTCTGTGGAAATTACACATAATAATATGCATACATTGACTGTCAGTATGTACACAGCTTATAAAGTGTCTTGGTTACTTTCAGAAGCATCTGCCTATTACAAATAATTTCAATTATCCTTACAGTGTCCATGTTAAAGAAGCCCCAGATTTTGCATTAAATGTGTATCTTATTTTTTACATACACAAATGACTCACTTTTGATCTAGTGCCAGACACACACACACACACACACACACACACACACACACACACACACACACACACACACAATGATGTCATGGTAACAGGACTATGGTATGCATAAAACAGCTAATCATGATGGGGAGCATGAAGCAACCCTCCACTGCAAAGAAACAATGTCCTGCATATGTTGTGGTGGCACTACTACAGCCTCATGTGGCGTGTCACCTGCAAGAATGACAGGAGTAGTCAGGTGCATCTTGATATAAATAATGTTGTTAATGTAAATTGCACTCAACTTAATGGCCATAAGTATGAACCATGTATGTAGTCAACATTTTGAACACAGGCTGAACAGTCAAAGGGAAGGAAAGAAAAGGAAATATTTTTGTTTTGTTCAGGTCAACTGCTTTGCAATTTAAGATTTGTTAGTTTGGTGTTGGCTTACTTCTGTTTGTAATTGTTCCTGTGCGACTCTTTTTGGTATCTTGCAAACTGAGAGTTATGAAAACATCCACTAAGACAGGAGATCAAACACTGAGTTGTACATGGCCCACCGCATAGAAGAATACCTTTCCTGTAAAAGCTCATTCCTTTCAAAATATCTGAAACTTTTCTTACTTTCTAAGATGTTTCACTATGGACAAAAAAGTCTAAATTGTGGTATTATCTACATTTCTATTGACCATGTTTCTGAATTTACCCACTATGGGAATGATTGTACATATTTTATCACCTGTTTTTTTACTGTAGTTGCATTTAAGTAATAACTGAA
This sequence comes from Protopterus annectens, assembly GCF_019279795.1. Taxonomy (NCBI): domain Eukaryota; kingdom Metazoa; phylum Chordata; order Ceratodontiformes; family Protopteridae; genus Protopterus; species Protopterus annectens. The sequence goes on from NC_056743.1 coordinate 1,776,299,161, forward strand.
TGTTTAATTGTATAGGATCTTGAATAAATAGTTTGAAATGTTCCTGCAGGTAAAGTTACTCACATATTCTCTGCAAAAATGTTACTCCAGATGCTTCTTTGCTGTGTCCATGCATATAAGATAACACATTTAACTTATTTATATGCTTGCCTTAGCTACAGGTGAATTAGTAACTCATGTATGTGTAGATCTCTGCATTACAACTGCAAATTGTTGATTGTATTTGAGAAAATGTTTGCATGTATAACTGATTTCATGTATCTATTTTTCCACTGGTGCCCTCTGTAAATAGGTATTGCCCAGTTAACAAAATATAAATAAACAATCAAGGAAAAGGACAATAAAAGATACCAAAAAGAGTTTGTCTATAAAAATGAATAATTTAGTTGGTTGGCGGCCATGGCGGGGCAGCGGTTAGCATTGTTGCCTCACAGCAAGAGGTTCTCCAGTTCAATCCTCGTCTGGGATGCCTTCTGTGTGGAGTCTGCATGTCCTCCCTGTGGCCGTGTGGGTTTCCTCCGGGTGCTCCAGTTTCCTCCCACATCCCAAAGACATGCTGTAGGTGGACTGGGCACTCTAAATTGGTCCTAGGTGTGAGTGTGTGCACCTTCTGTGGAAGGTTGGGTACTGGGCTGGCAACTCGACACCATAAAACTCCACTGCCTATCATGAGCAGACAGGTGATCTGCTGTGGTGATCCCTAACCAGAAAGCCGAAAGAAGAAGTGGAGAGAACAAGCATGTAAATGTTATCGACTGGGAAAATTACTTTAAGACAGTACAAATGTTTAAGGGAACACATTGAAAAATGTAATGAGATTTCTGAATAATATACTGAGACTGATATGTATTATGTGTTTTATGCAAACAAATGGTTTATGGAAAGGCACTTTGTCAAACATTAGGATGTTTTTATGAAAACTCACATTTATCTGAGCTGTAAGTGTTAAAATATGTGAAAGATGCTAATTTACTTCAACTCTTCTCTAAAAAGAGGCTATTTCCAAGGTTCTCTCTCTCTCTCTCACTCTCTCTCTCTCTCTCTCTGATTCTCACACACACACACACACACACACACACACACACACACACACACACACACACACACACACACACACACACACACACACACACACACAAAATAATTTGACAAGATACATTACACAAATAAGCTACGTTCAAATATAATTGGTTTGTATGTGCATATGCCTGTATATATATATATATATATATATATATATATATATATATATATATGTGCATATGTGTTTGTGTGTGTGTGTATGTTTGTATGTACACACACACACACACACACACACACACACACACACACACACACACACACACACACACACACACACACACACACGTGCTTTATCAAAGGAAGGTGCTGCCTATTTAACCTCATTAATTTCTTTGAAAAAGTAGCTGAATCAGTGGATCATGGTTATGCATTGCATACAGCATATCTAGACCTGGCCAAGGCCTTTAATGCTATTCCCAATACAAGCATTACTGACAGACATGTAAATCTGAATATCCATTGTTATATTGTGCGATGGATAGCTAACTGGTCGTCTGACAGAACCCCTGCAGTTAGAGTAATAAGTGCCATTTTTAAAAGCAAAAATGTTATTAGTGTTATACCACAGGGCTGAGTTTTGGGCCCTCTCCTATTTGGCATATATTTCTCAGACATTCAGGCCAGCACTTCTGACCTACAGTTAGCTAGGTTTGCAGATGACTGTAAATTTGGTGTTGTTATTCTATCTTCACCTGATTCAAAATTGCTCCAGCATGAGTTAGACCATGTTAACAATTGGTGCAAGGACAATGATCTCAAATTAAATGTGAAAAAATGTAGCATAATTCATTTTGGTAAACAAATCAATTTCACTTACCGTATAGGAGATGTATGCCTCAAATCAGAAACTCTTGTGAGGGGTCTGGGCACTCGTGCTGAATTATCATTTGGCCCTCATGTCTCCAGAGTAGTTCAGAAAGCCTTTTATCTGGCCCATCTAATTTCAAAAAGCATCTCCACTACATCCAAAGAAGTCCTAATTCTCCTTTATTCATGTCTTATCAGATTCATTAATGAATATAATACACTTTTTGTCATGTTGTCTCTAAACAACTTGAATGACCTCTGAGATTCATAACTAAAAAGTTCTGTCCTCAAAAATCTTAGCTATCACAAGAAACTGACATTCCTTTCTCTATATTCAGTCTCTTACAGACTCCTCTGTGGAGATCTATGTCTAGCCTTTTACGCCATGAAAGATCCAACCCTATTTGAACACCTATTCCTTTGCTGAACTAATTGTATGTCAAATACTTGGTTAAAGGAAATAAACCTTCATCAGCAGATAAATAAGACACATTGGAGTGATAGATTCATATCTCAATATATCTCTCACCTCTGGAACAAACTTCCACTGCGTATCAAACCTTCAAGGTAAACCAGATAATTGGATGGGCAGCCTCAAATTCTTTCTCCCAGTCTGTCTTCTTTTGCCCTCCTTGAGGTAAAAGGAATTTCTGAGTAGGGTTTTTTGGGTAGGTTTGAAATGCTCTGCAGACTGATTGCCTAGCTCTTACCTATGAACCTATGCTCATAGTGTGATGTCGACATACTCGTATAGAACATATATGGGGTATATTGAAACTACATGTATTACATCCTGCCGGTGGGATAATGTAAACATCATTATTACACCACTGCAAGTAATGTCTGGAAAATATATTTTTATTATCGGTCCCAATACTGGTTATGTCATTTCTATAGGAAGAGCTGAGCTGTAATGGGTTTCTGATTATGCTCATATGTGATACTACATAAGGGAAAGGTGCATCCCTGTTTCACAAAACAATTAAAAAAAAAGCAAATGTGCTATAAGGGACATTAGCATATTCTTGATTAGGGTTCTCATGAATGAATAATTACTGTTCATGATGTTTCAGGCATTCAAAGTAAACCATTAGCTAATCCTTACTAGGCCATGTTTCTATTTGAGTTATAGAATATTTGTACTGTGCATGCTCTGAACTATTGTGGTTTATGTGTTCCTGCTGGCTGTTTCTGGATGCTTCTATGTACTACTAACTGCAAAACAGTAGCATGCACTACATCATACTACACACCAAAAATATTTTATTGGTAACTCTGGGATAATATTACAGGGTTACACAAGAAGTATGTAGGCACTTAAAGCAAGTCATTAACTCTGCAAAGGCATGCTTCACCACAGACTGTGCCTGATTAAACCCATGCTCACCTACTGTATGGAGACCGTATATCAGGTTCATCAAACATGGTTGCAAAAGGTAGTCAGTATCACGTACACAGAGGAGAAGACAAATGTTAAAGAAAATAGAGCCAGACACAATATACAGCTATGTATTTGCTAAACATATTGCACATTACATGTCTGTATTCACTGATGCAGTATTCAGGTGTTAGTTTGCCACAGGAAAAGACTGACATAGACAAGTCGTATGTCAAATAACTTTCATCATGTTCGTTCGCATATTGTTGAATGACCAGCTTCACCGACACCCGAATATGCTAAAATGTCAACAAAACAAACACCGACACATTGTGTCTATACTCTGGCATACTCCAGGGATTATCTTGGAGAGGAATACACCAAATAAAAGTGTTTTTGCTGCAAAGCCACACCGATTTCATTACATATAATAATTTCAAGACTGTACAATCTCCAGGGAACAGGAATATTCCCCTTCCTGGGGATTATCGATCATACACACATGTCGACCATTTGCCTGTGTTGACCAAATGGTGTACATTTTCATAAATTAAATTATATGCTCAATTATTTTAACTTTACTGCAGCATAGTCAGTCAAATGCTAGCATTGGTGGTACTTAAAGAACCAGCTTGGTGTTACTGTTTTTCCTTTGCCAATCTGTTCAAAACTTATTTTACATTTCTTCATGCAAGAGTATATTTCATTGTATATGTAATTTTCAAGCTGTATTTCTTAGTTTCATTAAGTAAGTAATGTCATAATTTTATTGCAAAAGCTTGTGGCTGGCTTATATATATATATATATATATATATATATATATATATATATATATATATATATATATTGTCAGTGATACTGTTTGCAGGGATGTCATTGCCATATTATTAATTTCTGGCACTGGTGTGCAGTATGCAAACTGTTTTTCATTAGCCTGTAGTTTTGTCAGCAAAATTCTATGTATACCTGAAGCTGCAAGGAAAATATACAAAAGCATTCATTACATAGCAGTGTTGTTATTTTTTAGGCATGCTAAATTAGGTAACAGGCAAGAATTCTGAAGATTTTGGCAAAATATAAGTGATATGTCTTGTTAAATGTGTAAACCAAACGGGGTCCCTCATACCGTTTTAAAGATGAGTGGACAGTTGCCTTGTGTACACTTAAAGCTCAGTCCTCTGGTTCAGCAGACAACCTGGCAGGGACTGTAGGTACCCATCATGCAATGAAAGAGCAAAACAGTAGTCGCTACATGATATCAAAATGTAGCCTGAATTCTGAAAACTAGAACTGGAGCTGGAGACAAAATGCCAGAAGTTTGAACCATCTGAAAGACTAAAACAGCCAAAAGAATAGGAAAGGGAAAAGCAGCAATAAGAAATGGAGGAGCCATTAGAAGAAAGACAAAAACAGTACTGCTAGGAAAATAAGATGTACAGTCTTTGCTAAATACACAAATACGTAAGTGTAACAGCAGTGAAAACCCATCCCTTGATGCCAAGGTTAAATTTGTCCTCACTATAAAGAGTAGTAATTACTCTGACATTTGGACACGTGTAATGGGCACCAAACAAATGAAGACTATTGGTGATATTTGTAACACCTCTGCTGATGGGTAAGGCAATTCATATGATTATTAAAATAACTGACACACTGATTGTATTATACCAAAGTTAAAAAAATGTTTATGTCAATGTTTTACGTTAACTTCTGAAGCTTATAAGAAAAACATTTAGACTACATAGGGGAAAATGGCAGTGCCAGCAATGTGAATGAACACTTAATTTAATATGTGGATGAGTAGATGCCAGATTACTATTTTTTTAAATGTTGTGAGACCCTTTGATAAGGGAGCAAGCACTGAACTCTTTGCTTGAGTATATGAGAATCTGGCTAATAGACTGGGAATGGATACTGCTGAAAATGTGGACAGAGTATGCCCTCTATCTAGGATAAGGACACAACTGCAAAGGGACGTTTACTTAGCACTTCTCTTAGACATAAGGGAACTAATTAGAGAAGTTTAAACCATTACATCTGAGTCCTCAGGAACAGGTGGAAACCACTGGTTCCAATGTATGCTACGGTCTTGGGGTTGGATGTTTTCAGTGTAACCAAATGGGGTATGTATGATCTAAATGTTCACAGAGACAGAATGGGGTACAAAAGCCAAGTAATAGAGGTAGCAAAGGAGGCCACTCTGTATTTTGGATTGCCTTGAGACAACATATGTTTCAGACTACTACAAGAATTTGTACAATATCCTGGTGGAGAGAAAAGTAACCTCATCTGGCATAAGTATTGGTAGGCCTATGGTCATTTAAAAGGACATTACATGCTCAGGCAATCCACTGTACTTGGGACAGTGAGGGATACCTTTTTAGATACAATTGATCAGGTTCACTTGGGTAAGGGAGGCAAGGAGAAGGAAAATAAGTAAGTGGCAATGTTTGATGCCATTCCTGCATATGGGTGACATAGTACCTTATGCACATGCCATTGCAATTACATGCATATAGGCCTGGAGGCAATCACATTGGGAACACAGCAGGAGTGAGCCCCAGTCACTGCCCACAGCTACAAAAGAGGCTTGCTGGTAATGTGGTTATGTTGAGTAAAGGAAAAGGTTGTAGCAGCAAGCCTGAATTTGAGCCACAACTATAAAAAGACACTAAACTCCACCAAGAAGGAGAACAGGGGAGGATCAAAAAAAGATTTGAAACAGGCACAGCTTTTAGATACTACCCTACATGACTTGAGAAGGGTAGCCAAGGGGACTGCTGATACTCAAGGGTCGACGGACTCTGAATACTGGGACAAGGGATTATTGTACAGAGAGCGGACTTCTGAAGGGGGCCAGATGGAGGTGGCCAGTAGCCAGTTGTCCATTGGCCTATCAGGCACTTCTGGCCATTGTTTATGATGTTCCCTTTTCAGACCACATGGACATAAACTACATACAAATGAGGCATGTGTGACCTTTCTGTTGGCCATATATTGGTAAAGCCATGACTGGGTTCAAAAAAAGCTGTGAGCAGTGCCACAAGGCCGAAAGGTAGGAGACAAAGCCAAGGCTGCTTTGGTGACTTTGTCTATCATTTAGGAACCATTTCTTAGTGTTGGTCATATATATTTGTAGAGCTTGTTAGTTGTGCAAATGCCACAGGTAACACATGTCTTGGTAGTAACAGAAGTTACCAGGTAATGTGAGATGGTGGGTGTATAATCTGTTCAGACAGAAAAGATGGAAAATGATCCACTAACATTTTCAGCAGTGTTGGCTTTCCATAGGAAACATTGACAGAAATATAATGTCTGAACTACTGACCTACTTGTGCAAGTGTTGTGAGGTAAAGCTGCAAAAGACTGCCTACTGCCATATAAGAATAAATGATCTGGTGTAAAGGTTTACCTCTGGTCTTAAGACCATGCTGAGATCTTTCTCAGATCAGTTTAAGTGGAACAAATACCCACCCTATTCCCTCTTTGCATACAGAGAGACATCACAAGAGTCTAGTGGCTTTTCATCATTTGCCCTACATTATGTTCACAGGGTAAGGGGATTTGGCTTGATTTAATCAGGAACAAGAGGAAGGTTGGGTGTTATTCCCATAAAGAGTATCATAGGAGCATAGGATCATAGGAGGTTACTAGGTTAATGGCCCTGGTGCCCTTACAAGCCTAGCCAAAATTTTATCCCCAAAAATAAACCTCAGTCTGCACCTGTCACCCTTGTCAATGAGGGACACAGGTGAAACCCCTGGGATGAATTTGTGGTTTCCCATCCACTCATCAAGGTTGCGCTTGAAGAGTGTCAGTGAGGTGCTCTGTTTGACATGTATGGGAAGTCTATTCCAGAGACGAGGCAGCCTTTGGGAGACAAACCTGTCTCTCCAGCAGGTTTTGTTAATATCACATACTAGGTTCAGGCCTTTTGAATGGGTAGTGTGTGAGGAGTTAGACTTATGGATATAGAGCATCTCTAGTAGGGTAGGGTCCAAGACTGCCTTGTAGGCAAGACACTGATTACCCCTGAGCAATCTGTATGACACAGAGTAGAGTGATAGTGATTTGAGCCTGTCTGCATAGGACAGGTGTTGGAGGCCATGGATTTTCTTTGTGAGGTATTTCAGTGGCCTTTCCAGTTGGTGCAAATGTTTGGAGAGGTTCATCCCAAATGGGGAGCTATACTCAATTATTAGTCTAATAAGGGAGGAATATAGAGAGGTAATAACCTCCTTTTTTCTGGATGCAAATCCCGTTATTTATGAGATGAACCAAGTAAAAGGCTTTCTGTCCACTACTGCTACATAATGGTGAAATGTGAGGTTGTTATCAACCGGAGTTCCCAGGTCTTTCACCACAGGTTGTGTGCTTAGTGCTTAGGGGATTGCTGTTGATGTGGTAATCAGTAGGGGTTGTGTTTTTGCTGAATGGTATGATAATACATTTTTCTGCATTTAGCTTGAGGCCATGACTTTGACTCCAGTCAGTTGCTGTGAGACCCTCTTGTAGTATGTTAACATCATTTGGGGAGTCAATGACAGAACTCAACTTACAGTCAGCAAATTGGTCAGCCACAGGCCTTTTGCCTTTGCCTGTACCTTTGAGAAATAGATGCCAAACAGTAGGGGTCCCAGGACAGATCCATGGGGAACTCCACTAGTGACAGGTCTGCTATCAGAGGCAGAGGTGCCTATTCTGATTTTTCGGGTCCTGTCTGTGAGCCAGTTGGCCACCCAACTGATGAGACGGGGATTTACGCCAAGTTGTGTTAGCTTTTCAATGATGCCTGAGTTGGGACTGTGTCAAAGGTCTTGGCCATAGTCTTAAATTTCATGACCGACTTAAGAAAGCTTATGAGGTTCATACAGAATATCCTAGCACAAGCACTACAGCAACAAAAGATTTTGTATGACTAGATGAGACTGCTACAGCCTGAGAATACATAGATGGAAATATAGGGATGATGCCACTTCCTATTTGTATGAATAAACTGCAAGCTGCATAGGAGCATCCTTTCATTATTGCAAGAAAGGTAACTATTCAGTAGAGATTCTAGGCAAGAGGTCAGCACACATACTCTACCATGATATCATGATGAACATCTACCATGGCAGAGGGCAACAGCATTCAGTATCCGCAGTGGGTTACAGAACAATTCAGAAGGATATTTACTGCACATCAGCAGGTCAAATGGAGTCATAAATATTCAGTCTGGGGATTTAACCCTCTTCTGTGTAATCAAAAGAACAGTTTGGAGGGGCAAGTTCATCCCTGTCCATTCTCAAGTGCAACTTAGATTTATAGACGGGAAACAGAAAATTTACCCCAGGACTGCCCCCTGTACTGCTAATGGGCAAAGGCAGCTCCTAAATGCTTTATCCCATGCACAAGCCCCCTCAAATTATGGTATAATACCAGTTATTCTCATTAGGAGTAATATATTATTGTCGACCGTGGGATGGGTAAGGCCAATATTTAATCAAATGGGACAGGTTATTTTGTGCATAAAAAGGAAAATTGGTTAGACTTAAAATGGTACACAAGGGCAGCTAGTCTAGTACTTACCTATGAACCTATCTTGCAGTAGACCTTTGTGAAGCTCAGTCTAATGCCTCTGTGGATGATAAAGGTTTTCAAAGCAGCTTTTCCCTAGCCAGGTGCAGGAAATCTGAGCAATACTGCAAGAGTTTGAGAATATGTTTACTCCTAAGTGAGGGTATACCCAACTGGTATAGCACCATGTGAACACAGAGAGCCAATCGCCAATCAGACAAGCTGTTTACAGGTTGCCTGAAAGAGTTAAACAGACCACACAGGAGAAACTGCAGGAAATGTTGGATTTGGAGATAATTCAGGAATACAGCTATCCCTAGGTCTTCCTAGAAGTCTGGAAGTGTTGTTGCCCCCTCTTTCTCTCAAAAAAAGGTGATAGCACCAGATTCTTTATATGCAGTTGGAAACTAAAGAGTCACAGAGTGAATGCTTTGTTTATTGTGTGTCTTTTGGTTATAAACCCATACTGAGCCTGAAAATGGTTAAATGAGATCAGTGTGCTACCCTGGTCAATAAATAAATACATGCATGGATGCATACATATTTACATACATAGGATCATAGGATCATACAATCATAGGAAGTTACTAGGCTAATGGCCCTAGGGCCCATACAAGCCTAGCCAAATTCTACCTTTATGTTCATGATCAGAACCTATTGCCCCTGTCCAAGAGTGACACAGGTGGAACCTCCAGGGTGAATTTACAGTTACTCATCTAATTGTCCAGATTGTGTTTGAAGAGGGCCAATGAGGTGCTCTGTTTGACATGAAGTGGGAGTCTGTTCCAAAGGTGTGACAACCTCTGGGAGACAAATTTGCCCCTCCAGCAGGCTCTATTAATGTCACATACCAGGTTAAGGTCTTTAAAGTGAGTAGCCCATATACCATTTGACTTGTGGATATGCAGCATTTCCAATAAAGCAGAGTCAGAGTTTGACTTATATGCAAGGCAGAGAACACCTCTTAGTAGTCTGTATGAAACAGAATAAAGTGACAGTGATTTCAGATGATCCATGTAGGACAGATGCTGAAGACCTTGAATTTTCCTTGTGAGGAACTTTTGTGGCCTCTCCAATTGCTGCAGGTGCTTGGAAAGTTACATACCAAAAGGGACGTTGTACTCAATTACTGGCCTGATGAGGGAAGAGTACAGGGAGGTTATAACTTCTTTTTTTCTGGAGGCAATGCCCTTACTTATGAGATGAGCAGTATAGAATGCCCTTTTTACCGCTGTGGTGACATGGTGATCAAAGGTAAGCTTGCTGTCAACCTGTGTGCCCAGGTCTCTCACCACTGAGTGCATACTTAAGGTGTTGCTATTGATGTGATAGCTAGCAGGAACATTGCTGTTAGCAAACGGGTTGATAATACATTTTTTTGCATTGAGTTTAAGGCCATGAGTTTAGCACCAATCATTTGTTTATGTAAGATCCTCTTGTAGGATGTTGACATAATTTGGAGATTCTATGACCGCTCCCAGTTTGCAGTCATCAGCAAAGTTTGTCAGCCACAGACCTTTAGTTTTTGCTTGTATTTTAGAGAAATAGCTTTCAGGCAGTAAAGGTCCAGGACTGATCCCTGTGGAACACCACTGGTTACAGGTCTGCTGTTGGAGGTGGATTCCCCTATTTTGACTATATGTGTTCTGTCAGTGAGCCAGTTAATGACCCATCTAATGATATAAGGGTTGAAACCTAGCTGGGTGAGTTTGTCAATGATGCTTAAGTGGGAGACAGTGTCAAAAGTCTTGGCTAAGTCTAGGTAGGCTGTATGCATAGATTTCCCCTCATCCAGGGCCTTGGTGACTGTCTCAAAGAAGTCCATCAGGTTTAATAGGCATGATCTCCCCTTTGCCAAATCCAAATTGAGTGGGGTTAAGTGTTTGGAGATGGCCTATATCTTTGTTGATAAGGTCCATGATGATTTGCTCAATGGCCTTGCAGATAAGGCTAGTCAGTCTAATAGGTTTATAGTTCCCTGGGTCAGTGGAAGCACCACCTTTGTGCAAGGGAATAATGGTGGCTATTTTCCATTCAGCTGGGATGAAGCCAGTGCTTAGACTATGATTTAAAAGAGTATCCAATGTTTCTACCAAATTCTTGTTGGAGCCCATGTAGGATGCAGCCTGGGATCTTATCAGATCCTATAGATGCTGTGTTTTTGGCCTTAGAGAGGGTGTTTATGACCTGCTCTTAAGAGATACAAGGTAGGGGACAGGTGGTACGTGTGGTGAGGACAGGGGAGTAACATTTTCACAGAACCTGTCAGACAACAGGTTAGCTATGTCCACAGGCTCAGTATATGTGATATCACTAACTACCAGTTCAACACAAATCTGGGCCTTTCCTTTTAGGGTACGGATGCAACTAAAGAATGCCTTAAGGTTGTCCTTAATTGAAAAAGCTAATTTGGATTCATAGTTTGCTTTGGAGGACTTCACAAGAAATTTTATTTGCTTGTTTAAGCTAAGGAGGGAGTGTTTCCAGTTTAGGGCTTGCTCCCTCTTACTCTTAGACAACAATTTCTTTCTGTTATTGTAAAGCCTGTTAATGGCAGTTGTCCACCAGGCAGGTCTGCTCTTTCTTGAGGAGCTTGTTTTGGTCCTGTCAGGTACGGCCGAGTGAATGCAGTTATACAGGTGTTTGTATAAATCACTGGTGTAGAACTTGGCATAGTTGTCAGTGCCATCTGAGGGGGAGGTGCAGTGAAGCTATATATACCATCCCATAACAGGTTATAATCTGCTTTGGAGAAGTTTTTTAGTTTAGTTGCTGCTGGCAGGGGTGGGGGGGGGGGTCAGGTGTGATATTTATTTCGAATGAGACTGATTTGTGGTCAGATCTCACCAAGGAAGACCTCACAGTGGGATTGTTACAGTGGTCCTGCATATTGGTAAGCACCAGATCCAGGATGTTGCCACCCCTTGTGAGAGTGTCAACCAGCTGGTCCAGGGCATTGGAGTTAACGAAGTTGAACACACATGCATAAACACTTACATACATACATGCATGCATACATACATGCACACGCATTTACATACATATATACATACATACATACTTATATACATATATACACACATGCATGCATGCATACACACACACACACACACACACACACACACACACACACACACACACACACACACACACACACACACTTCCATACATACATATATACATACATATGTGTGTATATGCATACAGTGATACATACATGCTTGCTCCATGACAAGGTCAGATAAAGTCTTAGAGCAGATGGATAGGGTCAATTATCTGACTACTATTGATTTGAAAAAGGGTTACTGGCAAGTAATTTTGACATCCATTGCACAGGAGATAACAGCTTTTGTTGATCCTTTATATTAATTTATCAAAATACCCCTTTGAGATAGTAAGTATTCAAGCTATCTTCCAGAGGCTGGTAGATGCAACCTTGGTAGGAGCAGGAGAAGTTGCTCTTGTTTATACAGATGATATTACAGTCTACAAGCATCATTAGCAGGAACATGTTCACCATATTAGGCAGGTTGTGGTCAGACTAAAATAGGCAGGGTTAACTATCAAGCCACAAAATGTCATATGGGAATGGAAGCAGTGTCTTATTTTGCTCATCAGGTGGATGGTAGTAAAATCTGGCCAGAGCCTGCCAAGATGAGTGATGTTCAAGCATGGCCTATCTCTTTTACCAAAAGGCAGTTGAGAACATTACTTAGGACAGATAACCCCCAATGCAAACAACAGTCAGTCCTCATAACAGACCTTACCCGAAAAAAGCAAACCAGATAGGACTATTGAACACCAGCTTATTGGAATTCATTTCAAAAGCTAAAAGGAGGACATGAGTAGACCTCTGGACTAGCCAGTACTGATTACAGTCAAGAGAGTATTATGCAGGTGGATGCTTCAAACTGTGGTCTTTGGGCTGTACTTAATGAACTCTCTGCCAAGAGTAAGAAGAATCCCTTGGTGTATCTCAGTCATAAACTTCTACCAAGGAAGGAATCATATTCTTCTGCAGAGATAGAATTTTGTGGGATAATTTGGTCTCTCTAGAAGCTTCAGCCCTACCTTTATAGTAGAACAATCACATTGGTTTATAAATCAGAATCCCTTAAAGCTGTTACTAAGGGTCTTTGAGCAAAACTGTGAGGTTTTCAGAAGGATTTTGGGATGGCAGTCCTACAATATGACAGTTAAACACAGGAGTGGTGAAAGTAATGTAAATGCAGACTGTTTGCCAAAACAAGTGTCTCAGTAGTGTAACTAATGGGGTACACCATCTACCTAAGCTATGCTTTTTGGAGGGTGTCTAAAGAAAATTCACTTGTGGCCTGTGGGGAGGGCAAAAAGGCTGTACAAAATATACAAATATTTTTCAGTAAAGTTGCAAAAAATGTTTTTTTTTCTGCGAGTGAGCATTTTTGCAAACTTTATTAAACTAAAAACAACAAAAACATAATCAGAGCACATTTATCTAATGATAATTAAAATAAAGCTGACATTGATGTGTCAACGGCCGTAGTAAATAAAAAGTATGTAATTAATTGTTCTTAATAAAACCTATAATCTGTCTCCAAAGCAGAACTCTTCTTAAAAGTATTAATGTTCACATCAGGTGTAAAACTATCTTCACGATAATTATTCATATCAGTACAATATCTTGCATATCTTAAAATGAGTTCCCTGTGTTTGACCGAATGTACATTTAATCAACAAATGCAGGGCATGATTTAATGTCGACAGTACGAATAGCCGTATGATAAATATGTCTATGGTATGGAATGTCGATATAGGTAAGTGGAGTTGAGGGGGTGAAAGTGTGCGTGTGTGTGTGTGTGTGTGTGTGTGTGTGTGTGTGTGTGTGTGTGTGTGTGTGTGTGTGTGTGTGTGAGCTAGGGTTAGGGTTGGGGATGAGTGAAGGATGGGTGTTGTGTTTGTGTGTGAGTTTGTGTATTTTAGGGTAACAATAAGGCTTAGGTTAGGGGACTGATGTAGTGTTATTTGTGTGTAATTGTGTATGTTTGCGTGTCTGAGTCTGTCTTGCAGTAGCAATACAATAGGAAGGTTTTAATTATGTTAAGGTATACGGTTAGGTTTGGGAGAAGGGCAGTGTTAAGATTAGGATTACATTTAACACTCATTACTAAGATGGTGCAGGGGGGTCCCCATGCCCTCTTAGTAATGTGTGCTAACCCTAACCCTAATGCTGCCTCTTCCACCAGCCCTAAGCTAACACTGTACCATCATTAAAACCTTCCCATAATGCTGCCACTATTCAGACAAATTTGAGGCCAGTGCTACAGGGGGTTTTAGTTGTAATATCAGGACAGGAAATAGTTTTCCTCCCTCAATATTATTGTGTTTGTTTGTTTTTTTGTTTTGTTTTTGGTATTGTGGATTATCAAACTTATTTTGTCAGTATTATGCATTCAACATTATGGTGGTTCAGTTATTCACAATTGTTGTGTCTTTCGGCTTTTCCCGGTTACGGGTCGCCACACCGGAACTCCGGTCTGCTAATGATTGGCAGTTGATTTTTACATGCCGAGTTGCCAGCCCTGACGCACAACCTTCAACGAAGGTACACCCATTCACGCATGTCTCCACGCAGAAGACGCTCTAGCTGAGAGTAGAACCTGACAGCGTCTTACTGTGAGGCGACAACGCTACCGCAGCACCACCACCACGGATGGTTCAGTTATTCACAATACACCCCTTAAAGCATAATTTGACAGATTTTCAGTTTCCAACATTTCCGGGATGTCCAGTGTATACCCATATATGGCCATGTTCTCATTGCTAGAGCCAACAGCTAGTTTCTGCTAAAATGTTGGAATGATCTGAGTACATTATGTAAAGTTGTAGAATATGCATTCATGGACACTGGTAGACTTCTGCTTACATATTTGTGAACTGCCTGTCACAGCTTTTGAAAAGGAAAACATTTACAGAATTTGTGTGGCATAGAAACACGTAACAAATTAACAACTAGGACATGCCAAATTTTTACTATAACCTTACTTCATGCTAGTTCTTAGTGAAAGAATGCAGCAAATATGTGAAATGTGGCAAGCTCTAGAGAACAAATATTTTTTTTAAATATAGCAGAGCTTTGAAAATGAAACATATTACCAGAGGTTTGGTCTCCTTCAGTTGTTGCTAACTGTCAAAAGCTGTGTTACCTTACTTTTTTTGGTGGGAGTGGTAAACTTTCTGTTTATCTAAGAAACATTGCTTTAGGTGAAATTATTCTGATTAAACATTTTGACCAAACATAAAGTAAAGGGTCAGAACTACCTTACCAAAGTCAAAAAAGGAACAATTTCTCTATGAAGACATTACTAACTGAATATTTCTCAGTGTTGACTCTTTCCAATGCCCCTTTCTAGAGTTTCTTCAGGTAAAGTCAGTCATTCTTTGAAAAACAGCTCAACATGAGATCCATTCATTCTGTGCTTTCCCTGTGGGGTGTTTGATAGACATGGGGCATTGCAGTGGTAAAGTGGTTAGTGTTGCTACCTCACAGCAAGAGGTTCTCTGGTTCAATTCTTGGCTGGGGTGCCTTCTGTGCGTAGTTTGCATGTCCTCCCTGTATTCGCATGGACTTCCTCTGGGTTCTGTGTTTCCTCCCATATTCCATAGACATGCATCTGGAGTGTTTCTCCCCAGGCCTCCTCTGAAAATGGGCTCTGTCCCAGTCAGACTTTCCTGGTAAACAAATGTTAAATAACTAAATAAATTTAATAAGCTTGGGAGTAGTGGCAAAATCTTTACATGGAAAGCAAATGATAAGTGAGACAGTCTGCTGTCCAAAGTCAGTGAGTTCATGCCTATATATCTTGCATGTTTATCTTTCACAGTTGCTAAATGATCATAAAAGTCAGAAGTAGATAGAGTACAGTAATGTTAGAACTAGCTTCCCCTGAGATGGTAATTTTGTTATGCCAGCTGTATGCTCACTTGTTTTTTTATTATTATCATTATTTTACATTCCTGTATGCAGTATTATATTTGTCTGTATATTTAATTTGAAGAGTGTACTGCCTAATTTATTTAAGTAAGGAATTTCAATATTCTATCTCAAAAGCTTGTGGCTGGTTACTTATTGATGTATAAGGGTAAATGGACAAAACTGGTGAATTACAATTGCTGCCATTCACCTTTTTTGAAGAGATAGACTACTAAGGTATAACTAATATAAATTAATACTATGGTTAGCTTACTTTTAGAGGGTATACCAATTATGACCTTGATGTGCTAAATTGGCCTGGCTGTTGGCATAGTGCAATCATAAAAACAGAAAGTACATTGCCACTAAAAAGGGTATTATTAGCCCTTCTTGGAAAATAGTGTGTGCATGTGAATTCAAAGAAATTTTAACCAATATGTAGTTACTATTGTCCTGATAACACTTTACAGTCACTGGGCTGATAAGTGAAAAGGGTGAATTTTTGGGAAGCCAGTGTTCATAACTGCTCTTCAGCTGTACAGTATGAAACTAGATATGACTGGAGCTGGTCATAACTCAAGGCAACGGTGTTCATTTGCCACATGCTCTTAAAGCTGAGTGCCCTGCATATAGATATATAGATAGATAGATAGATAGATAGATAGATAGATAGATAGATAGATAGAGCAACAGATAAATAGATATACAGATCTATCTATACAGATGTACTTACCTTTATTGAACAGCATTAATATCAAAGTAAATAATGCTGACACCAAATGACTGACATTATTCACATCAACATGCTGCTAAGCATGCACTGAGCATCAATCTCAGCTCGTGCAAAACTCATTCAAATAAAATTAAAAAGAAAACTTGTTTCATGGGGGGGGGGGCAAGTTCCCCAACCCTGAGAATCATTCAATCTGCTACTTTTGTCGACAGGTGTTGACCATCTGTTTAGTCGATGAAACTGTGTTGACTAAAGAGATGTCAACAACAGTAGTGCCTTATATACATACATATATATATATATATATATATATATATATATATATATATATATATGGGTCCCCTTCACATGGTCGACAGTTCATATAATCGACACTCATTTGGTCGACAGTTCATTTGGTTGGCAAGCAGATTTGCCCCCTTCCCCAATGTTGTGCAACCCTGGAGTTGATATATATAGTTAGGGGGGGTGTGGAGGCAAATGCTTGTTGATCAAATGAACTGTCGACCAAATAAACTGTCGACCATATGAACTGTTGACCATGTCAGGTAGACCCATATATATATATATATATATATATATATATATATATATATATATATATATATATATATATAGTGACACCCCCCCCCTCTGGCCAGCAATCAAGGAGACTAAATTCTTACCACTGGCACTGGAGAGTGACATTCACTTGGAATAAAAATGGATACACCCATTATTTCCAGATGCAGCTCTCTGCACAAAGCACAGTTTCCCTTAAGAGCACACAGGGAACATGCACAGTCCGGGGTCTGGGTTTCTCTGTCTGTCTCAGTCCCCACTAAGACTCCCCATTGGCACAGCTGTAGGGTTGAGTCCTTAGCTGAGTGTCCAAGCCAAGTCCTCCAGCACCCTCTCTGTGAAACCAGTGCTTTGTGTCCCTGCTCCAAGTAGCTGACACACACAAGCACATTTTGATTTTCTCAGATACACATACAACTTGGAAAGGCTGGCACAGTTTTACTAGCTGTGCCCCCTTCTGCCCAGACTATAAGGTAGTTACACTGCCATCAGACACCCCAAAGCCAGCTACTCTAAGGTTCTTGCAAGGGCACCCAATTATACTGAGTGAAATTAATATTACTAAAAATGGTAATACTGAACAAACAGCCAGGCTTTCATGAGTGGCCACAGTGTCACCAATAGATATAAGTACTCTCAAAGGTTAAAATATTCTCTAAAAGACCAACCACAATGAAAAGTGTAAATATATTTAATAGCAAATAATAAAAGAATATGAAAATACTAAATATCTATTTACAATGAACACCAGAGTTTTAATCACAGGAAATATTACAAATAACCCAGGTGGACAGGTTCACACAGTTACAGAAAAACAATATTTAACTAATCTCACTATATTTTCCTGACTGATCTAAAGAATTATTATTCTTTGGTTACTTACTAGATCAAGGTAAGATGAAGTAAGTGAAATATCCTTCTTTGTCAGGTCACAAAAACAGAGTGCTCTAAGACTTCAGTTTCACTTAGTATTAAACATTATTTTTAGTGATGGATCACAGAATGACATTATATACATCTAGTCATCGGACTTCTGGTTCCCATAAAACCCCCCACTGCTAGAAACTGCCAAGATTTAGCACCTATGTGCCAATAATACATATACACAGAGCCTTGATAAGATCTGCTGCAGCTCCTGGAAGTCATAAAAACTTTCAAACCTCCATCCTTCCAGAGTAGCAATTAGTTTACCCCAATGGCAATGCAGGAAGATTCCTAGTATAGAGTTTTATAAATCTTTATGGCCTAAATTAAGTAATTTAATTTCTTACTATTTTCCAAAGTCAGGTGGATTGAGATTAACTTCTTCTCTTCCAGTATCCTCTGCTACAATATATACATTTCAACAGTTATAATAATACATGTACATTTCTTTTTCTGTCCAGCAGAGCACACTTCTGGTACATTTTTAACACAAGCATCTGCACAAATCAGTTTGATATACAAATGACATATAATTCTTTACAAAATTCCAGCTAGTTGTGCTGGCATATGTTACACATCCACTGTCCTACTTTTCCTGGCATGTCCTGGAAATACTTCACATTGTCTCACACACACACACACACACACACATATATATATATATATATATATATATATATATATATATATATATCTACACACACACACACACACACACATATATATATATATATATATATATATATATATTTTTTTTTTATTCACGTCATGTTATCAAATGAGAATTTTACTGAATGAGGAATCAGTCATTGCAAATGGGTGAAAGTCAATTTCACTGAAAGACAATGTCTGAAATTCCATTTTAATGAATGTTGTATATCTAAATGTAGTTCTGTAATATAGAAACAGGAATGTTTATATATATATATATATATATATATATATATATATATATATATATATATATATATATATATATATATATATATATATATATATATGTGTGTGTGTGTGTGTGTGTATGTGTATATGAAGAAGCTTTGATGTGTCCTATACATAATGACTGTTGATCTGGTTTGTATATGTGCATTGGCAGTGATTCCCTAGGTGTGACATTTTCACTATTCTAGTTAGTTGTGTGTCTGTGGATTTAGTATATTTAAGTAAGGGCAGTGTGGGAGCCCCACCCCCAGAAATGTATTTTTGAATACCTCTGTCTTGGATACTTTTGACTGTATTATGCTTCACTTATTTTAAATTTGATTAAATGGTCTTTCAGTGAGTTGTCTACAACCCATAGGTGACTAGATACATTTTATACATACATACATATATGGGTCTACTTTTCAAAGCCAAAATCCCACTTACCTGATTTTCATAATGCTGGGAGGAAAAAGCCAACAGCCCCATATCACCAGCATCCCGGAACACTGACTTTCCACCCCAGGTAAGTAACTGCTTGGCCAACCTGAAAAATAAATTAAAACCTAAGCAAATTAAACCCACCCATGATGGGGGCTTTACCCCCCCCCCACACTAAATATACCAACTCTGAGATTGCAGTACCGCTGAGGTAAGGGGCAAAGTTCAAAATGGTGGCCACCTGCCTCTATTTTTTTGGACTGTTGAAGATGCATTTATTTATTTTTTTATTAGAATACATCTGAATTGCTGATATGATTTGCAGTCCTCATGCATGATGCACTGTGTTGCACAGCAGTGGTTAGCCATGCTCATTTTCTATTCTTTTTTCTTATATCTTACCCTTCTCCTCCCATCTTCCATTTTGTAGCAGTTCAGCAACTCCACTTATTCTTCTTTGTCTTCCTCCCTCCTCTCATTTTCTTCTGTTATCAAGTAGTCTACATTACATGTCAGTTTTTGTATCCTGCTACTTTTCTTCTACTTACTGGCATTAAGCTTTTTATTTCAGAGGCTAGTATCCTAATCACTCTTATCTCACTTTCCTGACTCCCTTCTTCCTTCTAACTCAGTCCTCATATGCAGAAGTTCCAAGAGTTTCCCCCTTCTTTTTGGAATATATTTTCCATATTTCTACAGCATCCTTTCAGAACTCTTGGACCATTTACAGATACACCTCATGTGGACCATTCCTGGCTCCCCACCCACATCTTTAACATCTTATGTTGGCTTTTCTTTATTTCTTTGCTAGCCTCTAAGGTGTAATGCACCATCTGCCTATCAGCCTGAGTGTCCAGTCCTCATTTCTGTGCATCTGTTGCATATTGTGCATTTAATATTGTTTTGAAAAATTTCTTCCAACCTTCTATTCCCATGTGACAGTATTGGTCCTTCCCTCATCAACTTTTTGATTCTTTCAAGACAAATCTTTCTGTCTTTTCTTCTGGTCTTCATATATCATTCTGTTTTTACCATCAAACTGCTTTTCCACTTTCTCTCATGGTGCCATTCTCAACTTCTCCACATTTTCTTTGTTTTCCTATCCCTTCATGCTACCATTTCTTCTGTCCATTGTTCTCTGTTTCAAATAGCATTAACATTTCCCTCTTGGTAATGCAAAGTCTTTTGTGAGCTCCTTTAATGTCTTAAATACTAACTGTCCCACTCTACTTTCCTTCATCATTGCATTCAAACACATTTATTTAGTTGCTGCATTCAGTATTTAGCTGTTTTACTTGCTGCATTCAGTATTTAGCTGTTTTAGTTCTGCTTCATTCAGTCTTATTTAGGTGTGTGTATTCATTAGTTCTGCCTTCATTCAATCTTATTTAGGTGTGTGTGATTGCTACAACTGCCATTATGTTGGCCGAGTTTGCTATGCTGCATTCACATTCATTCAGCCTTATTTAGGTGTCTGTGATTGCTACAACTGCCATTATGCTGGCCAAGTTTGCTAGGCTGCATTCATGTTATCATACCGTTGCTGCATTCAAACACATTTATTTAGTCACTGCATTCAGTATTTACCTAGTGCATTCAATATTTAGCTGGTTTGGTTCTGCTTCATTTAAGTGTGTGCCTGTGTGTGTGTGTGTGTGTGTGTGTGTGTGTGAAATGCCCCAGTTAGGAGTACCTGATGGTTAGGGTTATTCAAGCTCAAACCCTGTACTTAGGTATAAGAAGCAAGAGCCTGAGTTCTCTAACCATACCACCACTTCTGATTGAAGGAGTTATAGCTCTCAACTGTACAAATTTTCACAAAATGTCTGGAATGTTTGGCTCATACTTTTGGTCTATTCCTCTTAAAATTTGGATGGCGCAGTGGTAGTGTTGTTGCCTCACAGGAAGAGGTTCTCTGGTTTGATTCACGGCTGAAGTGCCTTCTGTGTGGAGTCTGCATGTTCTCTGTGCATTTCCTCTGGCTGCTCTGGTTTCCTCCCATAATCCAAAGACATACATCTGGAGTGTTTCTCCCCAGGCCTCTGCTGAAAATTGGCTTTGTTCCAAATCAGACTTTCCCAGTAAATAAATGATAAAATAGAATTTATGGTTTTCTGGCAAATCAGTGAGAACTGAATTCATTAAATAATGTTAGCCATTTAAGTTTCAGTCTTCCTATCTTTCAGAAAACACATGGCATGGTAACACCACATTTTATGCTAGCAGCTTTCTAAGATTATACAAGCAATGTTTAAAGTGTGTCCCTGGATTTGGGCCTTTACCCCCTCCCCCAATAAATGTTGGCTTTTCCTGATTTCTTGTGCTGCACATTTCTTCAGGGAAAGAGAAGATTAGAGCTGCTTATGCAAATTCTGCTTGCATTGTTAGTAGCACAATAGGTAGTATACTTGCTTTGCTGCAGAAGGCTGTGGGTTCTACTCCTACCGTATTTTGATGGATTGCTAATACTGTACTGTGTTTTACTTTTAAAGTGGGTGGATGCTGCAGTCCTGAAAATGTCCTCCTTTGGCAGAGATACCTAAAATCTATGAACCTGTTATCAGTATGTCATATATTCCCTATTGAAATATTACTAGCGTATCATTTTCTTAAATTAACATAGGCAATTTATTCTTCAAGGGCAACAGGCATTTTACTTGTAGATGAAATGAAATATAAAGCTGTTTGCTAGCAGCAACCTCTTCATTAGTTACCAATCTCTTTTTAATATGGAATTATTCAGATGACTTTTACTTCTACAGTGATTGTGGATATTTAATGTAAACTTTTTATGATGGAAATGTTCTGAATTGGGCAGTTTTTTCATTATTGATTCATGCATTTTGTTTCATTGCTTACTGGAAAAATGTTCAAAACAAAACATTTAAAATGTGCTCTAACAAGTGTGTTGTATTATACAAGGAATATAATTTAATAGAGTTTGGAAGATGTAACAAAGAACACATGCATGTTTCATGTGCAAGGGGCCTATGATTTGAAAACAGCCCAAAGGTAATCTTTATCTGACACTGGCCATATGCATTTTCTTTGGATGTGGGGTTCAATGCTGTTTCAATGAATGTGAGTTTCAAGGGCAGAGAAGTTTTAGTGCTCAGTCTATTTTCATTGTGAGACTGTATTGCTTTGTTTAGTAGATGTCTATTATTGTTTGTGTTATAAAATACAAAATAAAATCCAAATAATCATTGTAGAAGTAGGGTAGTATGCACATTAGTGTTTATGGTAAATGGGATGAAATAGCCACGTAATGGGACATTGGAATGGTTGCAGGGGGACTCTGGGATAGGGCCATATTTTGGTTGTCTCTTCTTCAGTTTGCGTTTGAAAGTTGGCATCCCACAATTCCACCAGATTGGGCAGGGTAACATAATTCTATATGCAAATTTTATGTTAATCAGCATACAGATCAGTATCTATTTTTCATGAGCCTTTGTTGTGGACTAGAATTAATAAAGAATTGAAGTAATTTATCTTGGAGGAAAAAAAGGCAAGAGTTAAGTGGGATAAGTTGATCCTTCCAATAGAACAAGGTGGTTTAGGTTTACCTAATATGAAGAGATATTTTAAAGCTGCAAAGTTAAGGTTCATATACATATCACAAACAGAAGATTATAATTCAAAGTAGAAATGGGTGATGATGAAGCAAGTGGGAGGATCAAGAAATAGAGAGAGCGAGAGAATGGGACTTTTGATGCAGATCCTTCAGGAGAATAATAGCAACCAGACAGAATATTATATTCAGAAAGTAGCAGAAAGTATTCTAAGGACTAAGCCAGTATGAGAATGGAGAACAGGGAGTTTGCCAGTAGGGATGGCTGCAAGTGGGGTACACAAAATGGGCAAGAGGTGAAATGGAAATCACTGGTGATACCTGGTAAGGGGAACCAAGATATTGGGAGCAAATAACTCAAGCAGAAAAGGTAATAGAGTGGGATGAGGCCTAGAAGACATTTGGATGGCAGGCTAGAGACTGCCTTCCCTACCAGGGCTTGATCTCAGAGTAGAAGGAAAGATAAAGAGAGAGGGGAATTTTAAGTGAAAGACCTGCTTGGGTACAGTTTTTAGTTGAATCTAAAACAAAAGTAGTTGTTAAAAAGGGATAATTAGTAGGGCATATAGAATATTGCATGATAACTATAAGAATCGATCAAAGGAGGTTGGAAGAGATTGGGAAGAGAGACTGGAAAAGCAATTTAAAAAATACAAGGGAAGATATAAATGTATGGGTTCCAAGTATGCAACCAAGTCCTGAAGGTTTAGGATCTTTGCTTGGAAGTCCTTGCATAGGTATTTTTATACTCCAGGCAGACTTCAAAGAAATTTTCATTAGGTGGATGGCAAATGATGGTGGTGCGGATGGAGAAGAAAGAGGTAACTGGGAACAAATGTTTTGGGAGTGTAATGAGTTTGTATATTTTAAAAATTTCCTACAAAGTATTCCATCAGAAATATTGGGTGAGCAAATGGCTGTAAGTGAAGAAATTACTCTTTTGAGCTGACATAAAGGATCTGAATTGCCTAGACATAGTAAGGCCTTATTAAGTTTAATTCTGATAGCTGCCAAAAAAGCAATTACTAGAAAATGGAAATCAAAGTCTATACAAACTGTATTTGAGGTATTGAATATTGTAAAAGAGATAAAAGAACTGTAGGATGGATCTTTAGAAAAGGGAAAGAGCTAATTGCATAGAAGAAAATGGAAATTGTGGGAAAAATACATGCATAATAATGTTCAGGAGGAGGAGGAAGAGTGAGGTTTAAGGGAAGCAGGAATTCAGTCATTTTTTCTAATGTTGGATTGATGATAGTATCAAAGGAAACATGTGATGTATATTGTATTTAAATGGAAAAAATGTAAACCTGCTTTGTTTTTTTCTGACACTGTTTGTTTTCCTATGTCATGAGTGATAATTTATTAAAGGTGTTTAAAAAAATGGAACTGGAAACAAAACTACCCACAGCAGCAGAGATAGAGCAGTGGTACTGAAAAAAACTACTGGTGCATTGTGGGAGAAGAAGCAAGGAATTGCCTGACAAGAAAGTATAAAGCAATAAGGGAGGAGGTAGACCGATAAGGCGATAGCAAGAGTAAGGACTGAGGGGGTGGTATCAGAAGATGACATGAAGATTCCAGAAACATTTAGAAAATATTATCAACAAATTTATGGGGATGATAGAGAGACAGGCTTCGGCTTTGTTTCAAGAGATGGTGTCCAGTAATTTAGAGGAAAAAAATAAATCAAATGCACTTGCATTTACGGCCAGCCAGCAGATAGACAAACTAAATAAACTGCCAGCAGAGCAAACTCGGACAAACTAAATGCATGTGTAGCAAACTTGGCCATCCAGCATAACAAATAAATAAATGTAGCACAATAACCAGCACTGGCATGGGTGAACACACCAGACAGATAAACTAAATGCAGTGCAAGGTTATAATGCCATACACACATGGGAATGCACACAGTTATACAGGCCAACAATAACAGTTGTTTTTTCCTCTTACCTTGAGGACTCTGCAAAATTTAGACCGCTCGCCATCCCTATTTCCCTCCGAGTCCAACAGACAGTATCTGATGTCATCACGCACGCCCCTTTAAGCTGGTGATGCGTGGTGACATCAGCCAAAATTTTAAAGTGGTAAATCACAAAAAAAAAAAAAAGATAAAGACTGGGAAATTCAGAAAGTAAGGGGGCTACTCGTCAATTTGTGGCACCCCAATATTTTGCCATCAAAACCGGTAAATACTGAGGAATTTGGTACAGTTGAGAGGTATGGGGCCATTAGCCTAGTAATTTCCTATGATCCTATGATCCAAAATATATGAACTTAGCTTCACATGGATGGGAAGACTGTTCCATAGGAGGATATGTATCTGTCTTTCTAGCATGTTCTGTTTAAGTCACAGACAAAATTCAGGTCCTTAGACCTTGTATTTCTGGTACTCTTTGACTTATGAATATGGAGATGATTCATTAGAGTAGGGTTTGCAGATGCCTTGTAGGCCAGTAAATGTGATAAGATGTTTTATAGTCTTCCATTTATTCACTAATTTAAGAGTTGCTGGTCTTCTTTATGTTCATCTCCATCTCCCAAAACCAGACTTTGGTTCAGGTCCAAGGTACTCCTGATTCTTTTAGTCAACTCCTGTGCTTGTTTCTGTCTCTCAAGCATTTCCCTTTGGAACACTGGAAAAGGTTTAACTGGCAAAGTCTCTCTGTGAACTTTTCCATCAGAAGAATGAGAAGCAAAGTCCCTTTCTGTCTGCTGATTCAGTTTTTTGTTGGATAAACTTTTTTATTTCATTAGTCTGTTCTAGGTCAGAATTACTTTAATCCTCCAGGAAAAAAAAACTTTTGAATACAGCTGAATACAGCAGCTTGAATCTCACACCTGCCTCTTAACATTCCTTTATTGCTGGGATAAATGTGCTTCTTCTCTTCTGCCTGGTATACAGGGAATAATAATTTTCTACAAACACTCTGCTGTCTTCATTTTTTAATACTTTGCCCTTCTGCCACGGTTTTTGTCAGGATCAACTCTTTCTGCTGGCATGATTGCATCTTTACTAATATAGGTCTTGGCTGTTTTCTCATGGTCAGGTTTGGAGCATATACTTAATGTGCCCTTTCTCCTAAGAAGTTCTGCTGTGGAACACTAGTCAAGTTGCTTATTTGGTCTTTCATAAAATTAATACAGTCTGTTCCATCCAGTTTCTCTGGTAGAAACGAAAATCTCAGGTTTTCACTATGTGCTCTGTCTTTTAACTCCACCAGCTCTTCTTGATAAACCTCATATTCAGGCAGCTTTTTCTTCATGTCATCTTCTGATTTTTCAATTTTATCAGTTCATCTGAATGGCTAGTTGAAGTTTCTATTTTTTCCAGCCTTTTGTCATTTGAATTGATATTTTCCTTCAATGAGTGCATTTGATTTATTTTTTTCCTCTAAATTACTGGACACCATCTCTTGAATCAAAGCTGAAGCCTGAACTGTTTTTTTTTTTGCTGAAGAGGTGCAGAATCCTTCCCAGACAGCGTTTTTCTTCTTTTCTGGTTGATTTTCTTTCAGGTTTTCCAAGTTTCTTCTTTGCTGACATCCAGGCAGTGTATCAGTATATTTACTAACCAGGAACTGAATTTTACCAAAAAAAAATTTCAATGACACTCCTTTTTCTCATTTTCTGTTTTCACACTGGGAGAGCTGAAGTTATGCTGTTGATCTGTGTGCAGCCATCTTGGAAGTTACTTTACAGCTCCATTTTTATTGCTGCATTGTAGATTTCTAGTGCCTCTTGATCTGTCCCACTTTTGAACCTTCTCTTTCTGTATTTCCAGCAGTCTTTCTAGCTTCTTAACTGCTTCCTCCTTATTTCTTGGTCTGTCTTCATCTTTATTTTCCCCCTCTTTGCTGCCTTCTCCGTTCTCCTCTGGGACTCAGTCCCACCTTTCTTTTTTCTATTTCTAATTTATCTGATTTATTTTTCTTTATCCTTTTGTTTTGTACTTTCTTCTTGATTTGTATTCATTCTTCATTAACCTACATCCTAACCTTTTACCTTATATCATCTGACATCTATTTAACCTCTTAGCCACAGTTAATCATTCTTATCTTTAAATACTGACTAATTTTCATCAAAATGCCAGAATATCCTAACTAAACAACTTTGGTAGTAGGTTTCTACACTAATACCTTTGTCACACTTTAACTTCAATAAATATGATTGGATGCATGCTGTATAACCATAACAACTTAATAAATATTGCAGATATCGTCATCCTTTTCTGCATTTCACCTACTATCAGTGCTGTATATAGTATTATTTTTGCCTGTTAGAGCTGACCTGCAACTTTAAAATTTTATCTTGAATGCCTCAAAATGTATAATGAACAACCAGTTTCTTCTGTAACTGCTATTATCATAGTGCAATATTATTAGTGTATGAATTGAACTTCTCTAATGTTAGCTTTGAAGCTTTTCTCCTTGACCCTCTGCTAAAAAGGGTCTGTTGCTTAGTCAGACTTTCCATGTAAACAAATTCAAATAAAATAAATAAATATAATTTAACTTTTTCCTTAGTGTCGCCTCTTTTTCTTCTTCTCTCCACTTGTAACTTGTCTGTGCCCACCTTGTACCCTTTTCTGCCTCCCTCTCTTTCTAACCTTACCCTCAACATCACTGCTTCCTTGTCCTTATATGACTTTCACCCCTTCTATTACCTTTCTTTTTCTGAGTATAGTGTCCAGTCTGCTGGCTTGTACTAGCTAGTTTCTGGTAAAGGTGTACAACCATTGTTGTGGGTTTCTTTCTCTCTAGATGCATTTCTGCCCTTCTGCTTTCACATTTTCTTCCAGATGCCTCCATATCCTCTTCCCCAAATAATCTGTCTTTCAGTGATACTTGTCTCTCCTACTTTTCCTTCCTCCTCTTCATTTCTTCTCACACCTCACAGAAGATGCTGAAGTAATCCGCTGTACCCTGATTTGATGCATTTATGCTTCTGAGGTTTACCTACTTCCATTTATTCTTCCCCTTTGAGACACCTCCCACCTCCACCTTTTAACTGTCTCTGTGACTGTAATCTTTTCTTAATGGTAGATATAATTTCCCTCTTACTCCCTCTTGCTTCACGGTTATGTTCTCCTTTCAGGTATTCAGGACTCAGTATTTTACCCCCATCTCCTTGTTTAAACGTTGTTTCTTGCAGCAGGATCACATCCAACCTAGCTTTTTAACCCCTGCGTGCACCTTTTTCCCCTTTTTACCAGGTGAGATATCCTGGGCATCTTTATTTCCTGCCTAGTTGAATGTTATGCCTTTTCTGGACTCCACCCCATGCAGCCTTTAAATTACCTCTCCCCTAGGGTTTTCCACTGAGCTGAAACAGTGATTCACTGTGGTGTGCCTACACTCAAGTGCCCTCCCCCCACCAATGATAGTGTAGTTTCATTTAGCAGCTTGTTGTGTGAATTCCCCTGGACTGTGGCTCTTCTCCTACTGATTCAGTTTTCTTTATACCCATTCATTTCTCCTGAGTTTGTATCTCCTGGTCTGTTACATTATTTTACAATGTAACCCAAGGCTAGGGTTTTATCCCAGTCCTGTTTTCTTTCTTTCTTTCTTTATTACTTGCATAGTTTTCACAGCTATTTTTCTTACAGTCTTATTGTTTGTATCCCTGCCCTGTTTTCCTGCTCTTCCTGACATCATTTACACCCCTGTTTCCCAGTTTGAATTGAAAGAAGTCCTTACTTTATCGGGAAGGTTTGGGCTTCCATACCCATGTCTGTCTTTTACCTTGTTTGGATTCAGTCCCTTCCATTAGCCCCATTCATTTCCCATTATAATAAGACATTAGTTTTTAATATCATTTTGTATGGTGCAAGCAACCTTTTTGTGATCAGTGCATTTCCACTATCACTTCTGCATCATCTTCCCTCATTGGTCCAGCTTTGCCATTTCCTGACTGCCTCTTTTCTTTTCTTATCTATTCATTGCACTCTTTCCATGTTCCTTTCTGATTGTTTTTTGGACCAGTGCAGTTTCTTTAGCCCCTCTGCTGACCAGTAATGGACACCTGAGTCTCTTGCTATATCAGACAGGCTGGTTTCCCTACCTGCATGGTTCTCTGTTTCTTCCTTCTCTCAGTCAGTACTTGCTTCTGCTTCTGTCTCCACACCTTGCCAGTGCTGCGTCCCTCAGACCAGCTCTGTGGACACCTCTGTTCCCTTTGTTGTGTTCCAGTGGTAGCCTCAATTGCTTGTGTTTTCATTCATGTTATTGCCTTTTGGTGATTCCTTTACTCTGCCTTGGCTGTCAGTTCTGCTGTATGACTGGCCACTGTTTTCCTTTGTTTATACAGTAAGTCAGAAAACTCTTTCGTTATTTTTTAAACTTGTCATGAAATTATATTATCTTTAAGAGACCTAGCTTGTCTCACAATATCTTCCTCTGTTATGTATGTATGTATGTATGCTAATATATGCTGTAAGCCCCCATGTTTCTTTTTTTTCCCCTACTCTGTGTATCCACACTATTACCTGCTCTCTCTCCATGGGTAATGCAAATATACTGTTAATTCATTCCAACACAAAGCTTTCCAGTTCTTCTACTTCTGAAATGGATTGGGGATATATATATATATATATATATATATATATATATATATATATATATATATATATACTGTATGTATATGGGTCCACTTTTAAATTTCAAAATTCCAAAACCTCGAAACTCTAACTCCCGAAGCCAAGAAGTTTGAAGTTTTGGTATCTCGAAACTTGTCAATGAGGATCACTGTGCAGTGCAGAACAGGAACTTTACCATTCTCTTCACTGCAGTGCGATCTTGGAGTTGGTATATTTAACTAGCATGGGGTGTGGGGGGTGCAGAGAGGCTTGTCCCCATGCAAAAATCAAATTTATGAAGTTTTTATTGTTTTAGATTTTTTTATTTTATTTCAAGATTCCAAAACTTCAAACTTCTGGGCTTTGGGATTTATAAGTTCTAGGTTTTGGAATTTCAGAATTTAAAAGTGGACCCATATTTTTATATATATATATATATATATATATATATATATATATATATATAAGGTTGCATGTTAAAAGATCGAACGTTTGAACCATCGAACTGCATATGGTCGATGTTTCAAAACACTGATCTTTTAACATGCGCATGGCTGCACCCCTCACACCCCCTACTTAAATATACCAACTCCGAGATTGCGCTACACTGAGAATAAAGCACGGAATGGGAAGTTTTCCTATTCCTTGCTGTAGCGCGATCTCGGATTTGGCATATTTAAGTAGGGGGGTGTGGGGGGCTTGCCCCCCTGCATTTCAGACTGCTAACTAATTTCTTTCTTCTACTTTTACACATGCTAGTAGATCAATGTTTTGAAACATCGACCATATGGTCTCGACCATATGCAGTTTGATGTTTCAAATGTTCTTTTAACATGTAACCGTATATATATATATATATATATATATATATATATATATATATATGTATGTATGGGTCTACTTCATTTCACCTAACTTCCAATTCACTGACTCCCATTTGACTGAGACCAAATGACTGAAATTTCATTTCACTGACACTTAATTTCACTGACAGTTCATTTGACTGACAAGTATTATTAGCAAGAAAATGGAATATGCCCCCTTCCCCACTGTAGTGCGACCCTGGAGTTAGAATATATAGTTGGGGGGTGTGTGGGGGGTGAAGCCCCCCACTTACTTTTCTTTTACTAAGCAATATTATATCAAAACTTAACAATATCATATGAAATGAAGTGGGGGGCTGCCCCCCCACCCCCGATGTGGGGGCTGTGCTCCCCCAACTATATATTCTAACTCCAGGGTCGCACTACAGTGGGGAAGGGGGCATATTCCATTTTCTTGCTAATAATACTTGTCAGTCAAATGAACTGTCAGTGAAATGAAGTGTCAGTCAAATGAAATTTTAGTGAAATGGGGTCAGTGAAATGAAAGTCAGTGAATTGGAAGTTAGGTTCATAGGTTCATAGGTTCATAGGTTTATACTAGGCTATCTGCCCTAAGGCATTTATAAGCCTAGCCCAAAGTTTTGTGGCTTACGCCACCCCTTATGTTAAAAAATACTGTGCCCATTAGTTTGTTGTGCCTCTGTCCAGCAGTGACACAGAGATGATTCCCGGGGTAAACCTATGATCTCCCATCCACTGGTCAAGATTTCTCTTGAACAGAGCCATCGAGGTGCTCTGCCTCACATGGACTGGGATTTTATTCCACAGCATAGGGAGTCTCTGGGTGACAGATCTATCCCTCCAGCATGTCCTATTTATATCCGTGCTGAGGTTTAAGTCACTTGCTCTAGTGGATCTGGTAGATTTGGATTTTTTGAGGTGGAGCATGTCCATTAATTCCGGGTTGGACATGGCCTTGTATGTCAGGCACAGGTCACCTCTGAGCAGGCGGTATGCGACTGAATAGAGCTCGAGTTTCTTCAGTCTGGCAGCATATGACAGATTTTGGAGTCCCTTTATCCTTTTGGTGAGGAACTTTTGGGGTCTCTCCAATTGCTGCAGGTGTCGGGTGAGATACATCCCGAATGGGGCATTGTACTTGATCATTGGTCTGATAAGTGAAGAGTACAGGGGAACAATGACCTCACTTGATCTGGATGTGAATCCCTTCATGATCAGGTGGGCAATGTAGAAGGTCTTTCTAACCACTTTAGCAATGTGAGTGTCAAAAGAAAGGCCACTGTCAACCTGGGTCCCCAGGTCCCTGATAACCTCTTCTGTGCTTAATGGATTGCCACCTATATGGTAGCTTGGGGTTACCTTGTTTTTCCCGAAGGGTATGACTATACATTTTTTGGCATTTAACTTCAGGCCATGGCTCTGGCACCAGCTATCAGTTTCCGTGAGACCCCTCTGAAGGATATCTGTGTCCGACGTACTTTCCACTATG
Organism: Protopterus annectens; assembly: GCF_019279795.1. NCBI lineage: Eukaryota > Metazoa > Chordata > Ceratodontiformes > Protopteridae > Protopterus > Protopterus annectens. The sequence continues at coordinate 1,776,331,006 of NC_056743.1, forward strand.
GCGCCCAGTTTGCAGTCATCTGCAAACTTTGTCAACCATAGTCCTCCTATGTTTGCCTGTACTTCTGAGAAGTAGATGCCGAACAACAGCGGGCCAAGGACTGAGCCCTGTGGGACCCCACTTGTGACCGGCTTGGAGTCTGACATGGCGCCAGCAACTCTAACCCTGTGGGTTCTGTCCTTTAGCCAGTTTGCAACCCATCTTGTGACATATGGGTTTACATTTAAGCTGGTAAGTTTCTCTATAATACCCGAGTGGGGTATTGTGTCGAAAGCTTTTGCAAGGTCAAGGTAGGCTGTATGGACTGCCTTTCCCTCATCAATGGCCTTGGTGACTGTTTCGAAGAAGTCGACCAAGTTCAAAAGGCATGATCTGCCCTTGACAAAGCCAAACTGGGTCGGGTCCAATGTCTGCAAGTCCCCTATGTCTTTGTTTATGAGTTCCATTATGATCCTCTCCATAGCTTTGCAGACCAGGCTTGTTAAGCTTATGGGGCGGTAATTTCCAGGGTCCGTAGAGGTACCGCCTTTGTGGAGTGGGACCACAGTTGCCGTACGCCACTCCTTGGGCACGTATCCTGTGGTAAGGCTAAGATTAAACAGCTGACTTATATGCAGGTTTAGTTCCTCGTTCAGTTCGTGTAGCACACAGCCGGGGACACCATCCGGTCCCTTTGATGCTGTGTTTTTAGCTTTAGAGAGAGCAGCTTTCACCTGCGCATTAGAGATGTCTGGGAGGCTACACTCCGCTCGGATAGTTATCTCTCCTTTTGGGGGGGAGAGGGGGGTGAAGTTTGCACTGAACCTGTCTGCCAGTATGTTGGCAATGTCTGTGGGTTCAGTGATCTTTGTATCATTTTAGACTAATTCTGCACATATCTGGGAGTTTCCACCCAGGTTTCTAACATAGCTGAAGAAGGCCTTATGATTGTCTTTTGAATCTATTGCAATTTTTCTCTCAAATTTGGCCTTGGATGATTTTATGAGTGCTCGTATTTTTTTACTAATAATGATCAAGGGTGTCTTCTCTTTTATGGATTTTGCTCTATCATGTAACAGCTTGCTCCTCTTATTGTAAAGTTTGTTTATGGCTGGGGTCCACCAGACTGGACGTTTGCCCTTGGTGGAAAGAGTCTTGGTTTTATTAGGGATTGCCTGATCCATGCAGTCCTGGAGGTGTTCGTAGAAGGCATTTGTAAGGGCTTCTGCAGCTTGGGTTGTGGTTTCCACTGGCTCGGGGGCCTTGAAGGATAATACACCAGTCTTGAGTAGTGTGAAGTTTGCTTTAGAGACGTTCTTCACTGTGGTCTTTTTTGTTTGGGGTGGGGGCGGGATGTGGATTTCCAGTGAGATAAGTTTGTGATCTGATCTCACCAATGAGGTATATACTTCTGGTGTGAAGCATTTTGTCCCCATGTTTGTGATGATGAGATCTAGTATATTTTCTCCTCTTCTGGGAACGGTGACTAGTTGTTCCATGGCATTTGAATTTATGAACTCCAGGAACCTTTGGGCTAGAAAGTTGGGGCTTGAGTAATGCTCCCAGTCTATATTCAGGTAGTTGAAGTCACCCAATATAATGGTGTTTGGAGATACATTTATACCCTCCAGTGTCTTCAGGAAGGCTGTGTGGGGTTCCTGAGTTTGAGAGGGTGGCCTGTAGCATGCTACAAATTGTAGAGCAGTTTTGCCTATGGTTAATTGCACCTGGATGGTTTCCGATGCTTCGTGCATTGCCACCAACCTGGAGGTGTGGGTATCCTTGATGAATATGGATACACCCCCTCCTTTTGTGGTGTGGTCTGGGTTTTGGGGCCGGAACACATGATATGAGGTAAAACCTGATAGTGCCGGGGTGCTCTTAGGAGCCTTGAACCAGGTTTCAGTCACAGCACAGACATCGATGTTCTCCATACTGAGAAGGGTCTCGAGAGCGTGCATTTTGAGATTTAGACTTCTGGCATTGAGCAGCATTACCCTTAGTTTCTTCCCATTTTTGTTTTCTAGGGTGGTAGGTTTAGAATTTGAGCCTTGCCTAAAAAAGGCACTATGGGGGTGGCAAGAGCCTTAGCCAATATCCGGAATTCCAGGGGTGACAGGTGCAAGCCGTCCCTTGCGAAGCTGTGTGGCTTGTCAAGCATGTCATCCCAGGCAGACAGACACTGGATCCCTTTTGAATGACACCAGAAATTAAGCCAATTGTTAAAGCTGATCATCTTGTCTCTATGTTGTGGCATCATTCTTGGTGAAGGAAGGATACTGCTCAGGGTCAGGGTCACACCTGCCTGGGCTACATAATCAGAGAGCTCCTCTATGTCTCTTTTCATGTACTCCAGGGAGGTACATCTCAGGTCGTTCACACCAGCATGGACAATGACTGTGTCATATTTGTACTTGCTGTGGAGTGACCCGAGTGCTTGTGTTATGTGGCGGATTCTAGCGCCCGATAGGCAGCTTACTGTGACTCTCTCCTTGTTCAGCCTGGTGAGTGGGACGTCAGTGTGTCTGACTATGGAGTCACCTATGACAAGTATGTTTGGTGTTGTATTTGGCCTTAAGGGCTGTGACTGCTTTGCACACTGACTTTGTGGTTTATGTGTTGCCTGTGTTGTGTCATGAGGTGGCAGTTGCTTGGATGTCTGCTTTGGAGGCCTCTGCTGTTTAGGTAAATTTTTGCTCAGAGCCTCCGAGTATGACTTTGTGTGTTTATGTGTTTGATTCATTGTTGTGATAGCTTTATGTGAGACTGGTTTTGTGGTGTGTGTAGTTGCCTTCTCCTCCTGTCTGGTCTTGCCAGTCCTGAGTTGAGAGAGCTCAGCCTCCAGTTTGGCTAAATAGCTGCATCTCTCAAGTATTTGTGTTATGTGGGAGGAGGAGAGGGTTGTCAGTGTACATGAGGCAATTGTAACATTGCCTCAATATTCCCAAATTCACCAACTGGACAGGAGAGGACGCCAGCATCTGGCCCTTCGACATGCTAGAGAAATTTAGAAGTTAGGAGTGTAACTGAATAAGAGAGGACTTAGTAAGGAAGTGGGTACTCCTGGGGGGGGGGGGTTTGCTAGTGAGGGACTTTGTATAATACAGAAGTGCTAAACCTGAAAAGTAGATGCTTTTAAGACAAGTAAAAGCTTTTAGGAACAAGTGCTGCGCTTTTTAGTTAAGGGATATACTGTTTAGATTACTAGTAGAGCAGTTCTAAGGGAAAAAATGAAGAACAGACTTTATGGAGCCAGAAAAAGTTTAACCTTGTTTAACCGGCGCTGCCCGATGCTGCTCTAGTGGCAACTCCGCGCTAAATCACGCTAAAGCACTCTAAAGCGTGCTTGATAGCAGGGGCTGGAAAGAGCCAGGAATTGACCCAAAACAGCCAATAAAACTACAGTTTCAAGTCAGTAACCACTCCCACGGGGGCAGGGAAGCAGCTCAATGTTTATCACTGCCACTGATCAACAGAGAGACTTTCCTTTAGCCCAAGCAAAAATAGCCTCACAGAAACTTACAAAACAGTTCAAGAACTTTTTTAAATCTCAGAAAAGTGGGAAAAAAGCAAGATTTGTTTTTTTTTTGTTTTTGTTTTTTCAGAGCTAGCAGAGGTTCACAAGTAATATCAAGTTATAACAGTACAGTAAATGACCCCACACAAGAGTGCTAGGTCAAAGACAGAAAATATGCAAGTTTTGAGAAAAAAACGATTTTAAAATTAAGTGCAAACAGGAAATTCAGTATACAGCTTTTGGTTGTGCTCTAAATACAGCTACTAATGCAGAAATCAAGTTTAACAAGTCAGAAAATGCTCAAACTAGGCAGCTATGCAGAAAAACTTATCAAATAAACAGAGGAAAAACACTTAAAATCTCAAAAGTGGCTCCTTTCTTCTCTCAGCGTTTTCTCCTCTTGGTGGGTGCTTCACCAACAGCCAACAAGCCTGAAAAGATGCCAAAACCACGAGGCAACTAGGTTTTAAGAGAGGAAGATGAAGGAGTTTTGGAAATGACCCCTTTTGGCCAATAAAACTACAGTTTCAAGTCAGTAACCACTCCCACGGGGGGGGGGGGGCAGGGAAGCAGCTCAATGTTTATCACTGCCACTGATCAACAGAGAGACTTTCCTTTAGCCCAAGCAAAAATGGCCTCACAGAAACTTACAAAACAGTTCAAGAACAGCAAGCCTGTAACTTGAACTTTTTTAAATCTCAGAAAAGTGGGAAAAAAAGCAAGATTTTTTTTTTTGTTTTTGTTTTTCAGAGATAGCAGAGGTTCACAAGTAATATCAAGTTATAACAGTGCAGTAAATGACCCCACACAAGAGTGCTAGGTCAAAGACAGAAAATATGCAAGTTTTGAGAAAAACGATTTTAAAATTAAGTGCAAACAGGAAATTCAGTATACAGCTTTTGGTTGTGCTCTAAATACAGCTACTAATGCAGAAACCAAGTTTAACAAGTCAGAAAATGCTCAAACTAGGCAGCTATGCAGAAAAACTTAGCAAATAAACAGAGAAAAAATACTTAAAATCTCAAAAGTGGCTCCTTTCTTCTCTCATCATTTTCTCCTCTTGGTGGGTGCTTCACCAACAGCCAACAAGCCTGAAATGAAGTAGACCCGTATGTATATATACATCAGATCTTTCTCAGCTATCTGTAGCATAAGTGACTGGATAGTTTTGTGTGTGTGTGTGTGTGTGTGTGTGTGTGTGTGTGTGTGTGTGTGTGTGTGTGTGTGTATTTATGTATGTATATATATATATATATATATATATATATATATATATATATATATATATATATATATTCCTAAACTTGCACAACTATTATTTTCAAGTGCTAGTTTAATTGTGCCCAAGTGCTGAAATGTGACTAGTGTACTTATGAAAATTTCTCCCAATATCTGACCCCAAACAGATCTGCTCAGTTGTGTATTCCCTAGCAAACTACATTCATGTAGATGTTTGACCTGAAAGCTGTGTACAGACATCATACTGCAGAAATATTTTGGTAAGTAGTAATGAGAAGCATTTGAAGATGGGCATTTGTAGAAACATTTTTCTTTGTGCCCTAGATGTATGAATGAAGCAGGCAAATGTTGGTGCAAGAGTGACATCATTTACTGTTTGGAGTAATTAGATATTTGTACATTAAGTGACTAATGACTGCAAACGAGACAGAAGAGTAAAAACCTAGCATGACAACTACATAATGACTTCAGGAAATTGACTAGTGTACTGATTTCATTAATTAATGTACCAGACATAAGTTCTATCACTGTGGTAGTCATGAAGTACATTTAAAATGGGAAATGGATAACCATTTGAAATATTAGGGCTCACTCTACACGGAGACTGAATGGCCAAAAAAATGAACTTACCTATACTAAGTCCAAGATGGTCATTTCTCTGTATACTCCCTTTTCTCTGAGTTATGGTGATCTCGCAAATTCATATATAAGTTGGGGGGGGGGAGTGCCCTCCTGCAAAAAAGAAAAATTTATTCTCCTGCATTTCTGATCTTTTGTTGTTGCCATGTCAGGACATGTCATGCCATTCTGAGTGCTAATATTTCAATTTATCAAATCAATTAAGCATTTGCTGCAGTGCAAAGGTTGGTGGTGCAGGAACACAATGCAATGAATATTGAGCATGGTGCCAAACTGTAGGGAAGTGCAATGTCCTGGTAGTATGCACGTTCATGAAAAAGTAAATAAAATAGAAAAAGAAAAGTCAAGTAGTAAAAGTAACTGCAATAGCAATTACTGCTACAAAAAGAAAAAGGTCATCTGAACAAGAACTTCACAA